>NW_016107666.1:450923-463121 GCF_001604975.1 Cebus imitator
CATCTATGTTCATCATGGATATTGGCCTGAAGTTTTCTTTTCTTGTTGAGTCTCTGCCGGGTTTTGGAATCAGGATGATGTTGGTCTCATAAAATGATTTGGGAAGAATTCCCTCTTTTTGTATTGTCTGGAATAGTTTCAGAAGGAATGGTATCAGCTCCTCTTTGTATGTCTGGTAGAATTCGGCTGTGAACTCGTCTGGACCTGGGCTTTTTTGTTTGGTAAGCTCTTCTTGCTGTCTCAACTTCAGACCTTGTTATGGGTCTGTTCAGGGTTTCAGCATCTTCCTGGTTTAGGCTTGGGAGGAGGCATGTGTCCAGGAATTTACCCATTTCTTCCAGGTTTTCTAGTTTATGTGCATAGAGTTGTTTGTAATAATCTCTGATGATGGTTTGAATTTCTGTGGAATCTGTGGTGATATCCTCTTTATCGTTTTTTATTGCATCAATTTGGTTCTTCTCTCTTTTCTTTTTTATTAATCTGGCTAGTGGTCTGTCTATTTTGTTGATCTTTTCAAAACATCAGCTCCTGGATTCATTGATTTTTTGAAGGGTTTTTTGTGTCTCTATCTCCTTCAGTTCTGCTCTGATCTTAGCTATTTCTTGTCTTCTGCTAGACTTTGAGTTTTTTTGATCTTGCTCTTCTAGCTCTTTCAGTTTTGACGATAGGGTGTCAATTTTTGATCTCTCCTTGCTTCTCACGTGGGCACTTATTGCTGTATATTTTCCTCTAGAGACTGCTTTAAATGTGTCCCAAAGATTTTGGTAAGTTGTGTCTTCATTCTCATTGGTTTCGAAGAACATCTTTATTTCTGTCTTCATTTCATTGTTTATATAGTCAACATTCAAGAGCAAGTTGTTCAGTTTCCATGAAGCTGTGCAGTTCTGGGTTAGTTTTTGAATTCTGAGTTCTAACTTGATTGCACTGTGGTCTGAGAGACTGTTTGTTATGATTTCCGTTCCTTTGCATTTGCTGAGGAGTGATTTACTCCCAATTATGTGGTCAATTTTAGCGTAGGTGTGATGTGGTGCTGAGAAGAATGTATATTCTGTGGAATTGGGGTGGAGAGTTCTGTAAATGTCTATTAGGTTTGGTTGGTCCAGGTCTGAGTTCAATTTCTGGATATCCTTGTTAATTTTCTGTCTTGTTGATCTGTCTAATATTGACAATGGGGTGTTAAAGTCTCCCACTATTATTGTGTGGGAGTCTAAGTCTCTTTGTAAGTCATTAAGAACTTGCCTTATGTATCTGGGTGCTCCTAAATTGGGTGCGTATATATTTAGGATCGTTAGCTCTTCTTGTTGCATTGATCCTTTTACCATTACGTAATGTCCCTCTTTGTCTCTTTTGATCTTTGCTGCTTTAAAGTCTAATTTATCAGAGATGAGAATTGCAACTCCTGCTTTTTTGTGCTCTCCATTTGCTTGGTAAATCTTCCTCCATCCCTTTATTTTGAGCCTTTGTGTATCCTTGCACGTGAGATGGGTTTCCTGGATATAGCACACTGATGGGTTTTGGCTTTTGATCCAATTTGCCAGTCTATGTCTTTTGATTGGGGCATTTAGTCCATTTACATTTAGGGTTAATATTGTTATGTGCGAACTTGATACTGCCATTTTGGTGCTAGCTGGCTGTTTTGCCCATTAGTTGATGCAGATTCTTCATTGTGTTTGATTCTCTTTACCATTTGGCATGTCTTTAGAGTGGCTGGTACTAGTTGTTCCTTTATATGTGTAGAGCCCCTTTCAGGAGCTCCTGTAAAGCTGGCCTGGTGGTGACGAAATCTCTGAAAACTTGCATGTTCACAAAGGATTTTATTTTTCCTTCACTTATGAATCTTAGTTTGGCTGGATAGGAGATTCTAGGTTGAAAGTTCTTTTCTTTAAGGATGTCGAATATTGGCCCCCACTCTCTTCTGGCTTGTAGGGTTTCTGCTGAGAGATCTGCTGTGAGTCTAATGGGCTTCCCTTTGTGGGTAACCTGACCTTTCTCTCTGGCTGCCCTTAGTATTTTCTCCTTCATTCAACCCTGGTGAATCTGACGATTATGTGTCTTGGGGTTGCTCTTCTTGACAAATGTCTTTGTGGTGTTCTCTGTATTTCCTGGACTTGAATGTTTGCCTGCCTTGCTAGGTTGGGGAAGTTTTCCTGGATAATACCCTGAAGAGTATTTTCCAGCTTGGATTCATTCTCTTCGTTGCATTCAGGTACGCCTATTAAATGTAGATTAGGTCTTTTCACATAGTCCCACATTTCTTGGAGACTTTGTTCATTCCTTTTTACCCTTTTTTCTCCATTCTTGCCTTCCCATTTTATTTCATTGAGTTGATCTTCAACCTCTGATATCCTTTCTTCTGCTTGGTCAATTCGGCTGTTGATGCTTGTGCATGTTTCACAAAGTTCTCATGTTGTGTTTTTCAGCTCCATCAATTCACTTATATTCCTTTCTATTTTGTCCATTCTCGTTAGCATTTCATCAAATCTTTTTTCAATGTTCTTAATTTCTTTGCATTGGGTTAGAACATGATCTTTTAGTTCACAGAAGTCTCTTACTACCCACCTTCTGAAGTCTGATTCTGTCATTTCATCACACTCGTTCTCCACCCAACCTTGTTCCCTTGCTGGTGAGGAGTTGTGATCCCTTTTAGGAGGAGAGGTGTTCTGATTTCGGGTGTTTTCATCCTTTTTGCGCTGGTTTCTTCCCATCTTCATGGATTTATCCACCTGTCGTCTTTGTAGTTGCTGGCTTCAGATTGGGTCTCTGAGTGGATGTTCTGCTTCTTGATGATGAAGTGGTTATTTCTGTTTCTTGATTTTCCTTCTGACAGTCTAGCCCCTCTGCTGTAGGTCTGCTGAGGTCCACTCCAGGCCCTGCTTGCCTGGGGATCACCTGCAGCAGCTACTGAACAGTAAGGGTTGTTACCAGTTTTCTTCTTCTGCTATCTTTGTCCCAGAAGGATACCCGCCAAGTGTCAATCTGATCTCTCCTTTATGAGGTGGCTCTTTGGATGTACAGGGGTCAGGGAACTGCTTGGGAAGATGGTCTCTTCTTTATAGGAGCTCAAATGCTGAGCTGTGAGCTCCGTTGTTCATTCAGAACTGCTGGGCAGGTACGTTTAGGTCTGCTGCAGCAGAACTCATAAACCGCTTTTTATTCCCAGGTGCTCTGTCCCAGGGATTTAGGGCTTTATGAGTTTCTGTTATGCTGCTGCCTTCTTTTTTTTTTCTTTCAGAGCTGTCCTGCCCAGCAAGGAGGCAGCCTAGTCACTCTCTGTCTGTAGAGGCTCTGCTGAGCTGCTGTGGGCTCCGCCCAGCTGCCCTGTGAACTTCCCTGCAGTCCTGTTTATATGTTAGAACTGCAATGGTGGCCTGCCTCTGTTAAGGCGGAGCCTCTCTGCATTGGTGGGTTGCCTTGGTAACGGCGAGCTGCCTCAGCATTGGCTGACTACCTCCATAGTGGCGGGCTGCCTCGGTAATGGTGAATGCCCCTCCCCCACAGAGCTGAACAGTCCCGTGTTCAGCTGCGCTTGCTGTGAAACTCTCAATCCAGAGAGTTTCTGATTGCTGTTCTTTTGTAGGGTTGGGACCAGCCGTGCCTGATCGCCTGTCTCCCTGCCTCAGAGCCTTTTATTTATTTATTTATTTTCAAGTTGGTGTTCCAGTCACCTGTTGAAGAGGAACCGGGGTCTGTGTTTTTTCCCATGAGGCCACTCACTGCACTGGCTTAAACAGTGGCACTGAGATTTGTGGTGCTTTTTTTGCCCTGGAATCTACTGTCCTGGTTCCCTGCTCAGTCCCCTTTTTAATCAGACAAATGGGCGACTTCCCATGGCTCCAATCGCCAGCCCAAAGGGCACCCGGACCGGTGTATTTTGTACGGAGAACCGCGGCTCCGGGGCGCCGACAAAGCAGCCGCGCGGGGCAAAGCAGCGGCGCTGGCCGAAACAGCTGCGCTGGCGACCGTGGAGCTCCTCCGCCTGGGAATTTCCTAGTCTGTGGGCAATAAAAATGCGGTGTCCACTCACCCTCTGCACTTTCACTGGGAGCTGCAATCCTGAGCTGTTCCTAAATGGCCATCTTGGATCGTCTCAAGACTCAGTTGTTAGACCTTTTGATTTGTCTATTTAAGTGACCTTATCTCACTTCACATTTTAAATTCCATTTTTTCTCTAGCCCAACCCCTCCTGCAAACTATAGGGTGCCTGCTATACCTAACGGTCTAGTCAACAAACTTGAAGGTGTACTATGCCCCCCAAATTCAGCATATTCAAAATCAAACTGCTGAATTCTCCCCACCCACATCGCAAACTATTTCTCCTCAACTTCCCCATCTCGGTAAATGGCAAATTTATCATTCCAACAGTGCAGTCATTAGAGCCATCTTTCACTGCTCTCTTTTGTAGTATCCTATATCCTATCATCAAATCCTGTTAGCTACGCCTTCAGAATATACCCAAAATCTTATCTCTTCTCACCATCTCCACATTTGCCCTTCGATTTAAGACAATCGAATTTAAGTAATCCTGCCTGATTACTGTAATAGCCTCCTAACTGATTCCTCTGCTCAGCTGAGATTTTCCAAGGCATTCAATGTAATAGAGCCAATTTCCTATTCTCCTTATTCAGTTTTATGTTTCTTCACAGCACCTATGTAACACATTCTATACGTATGTATTTGATTATTTTATATCATCCCCTATCAGAAATTGAACTCTATGAGAGCAAGGATCCCTATTTTTGTTTATGGCTATTCCCAGTGCCTGGAACAGAAGTCACTCAATACATATTTGTCAAATGAATGGTTGAGTAACTATTGAAATAAGCCACAATCATTTCATGATCTAAATTTATCATGCAACTAGAATGGGAGACCTGCATGAGTAGCATACCATAGGGCTTATGGTTCTTGTTAAACACTCACGTACTCCACAATCAGCCTCAAACCCTTGCGAAATATCAATGGGTAGAGAGTCTTATCTTGCTTCTTCATAGTCTAAATAAGCCTGGAAAACTAATTCTGAAGAGGAAGTCTATAACTTTTTTTTTTTTTTTTTTGAGATATAGTCTCACTCTCTCACCCAGGCTGGAGTGCAGTGGCGCAATAGCTCACTGCAACCTCCACCTCCTAAGTTCAAGCTATTCTCTTGCCTCAGCCTCTGGAGTAGCTGGGATTACAGGCATGCACCACCATGCCCAGGTAATTTTTTGTATTTTTTAGTAGAGACGGGTTTCACCATGCTGGCCAGGCTGGTCTTGAACTCCTGACTTCATGATCTGCCAATCTTGGCCTCCCAAAGTGCTGGGATTACAGGATTGTGATGTGACATTCATCAAACATTTATTAAATACTTACTCCAGGAAAGGTACTATGCTGGATGCCAAGACTCAGGCACATTTAGACATCAATAAGACAGTATCCAGGTGATCATAATCAAATATAGCAAATACAACATATGCTTAAATGACTAATACAAGGCATAACATGAGGTATCAGAAATGAAGAGAAGGTAGATGGAAGATACCACTGGGTTGTTTAATGTCTACAAGTGGAAATGAAGCAACAGGCGGAATTAAATATGATTCTAAGATTTTAAGCCTAGAGTTGTAATGAATCAGGAAAATCAGCTTGTTTGGCAATGTTATGGGATCATTTGAAGTGACAGTGGACAATTGGATGAATCACTGTCCAGGGGTTCCCAAACCTGATGGTTCTTGATACAGAATTGCCTGAGCGGGATACAAAAAGTACTGTCTCCTAAGTCTCTGCCTGTAACTACTATATCAGAATCTCTAGGAGTGTTGCATATTGGTATGTGGACATTTATATGATACATGTGTGAGTATGTGAATATATGAATGGGTTTCTTAGGTAGTTCTGATCTAGCCAGTCCATGGACCCTTATTTGGAACCACTGCTATTGATAGATAGCTAAAAATAGAGGACTGAAAAAAAGACAAGAGGTCATTGTTGGAGAAGTTATAATTCTTTAAATCAATGATGACCTAATTTGTACACTGAGGATTGACACATCTGAGAATAGAAGAAACCCCTTGGATGATTTACAGCTCCACAAGAGTGGAATTAGATTGACATTCAGAGGACAAAAGGAAGGCACAAATAGGCATTCTGAAAGCAGACTAAAAATAGTTCTTAGGAAAAAATAAAGAATTGCATCAATTTAATAGGCAAGAAAGTATTTCTTATGTGTAATAAAATATGGAGTCACTTCTCAGGTATAACCAGGCCTACATGCATATTTTCCAATTATTTGCATTTTGAAACTTAGTGAGGTAGTATAGCAGAGTAATTATTCATTTCCTTCTCCAAATATGTTTGAAAAATAGAATTGCCATCTTAAAATAATGAATACTGAACTGAATGTTGCAGAACAGATGCAGTGCCCAAAAAGACAGGTCTGGCTAATTAACTCACAACTCATTAAGATGAACAGCTCATGAAGCTAAAACATAATTGTGCTCTGGTTTAAAATGTATAATTAATATGGAAGAGAATGCATTATTGAAAAAAAATAATTTGTTCATGAAATAGTCCGTGGCCTACTTGGGAAAGTATATAGTGTTAACTTTTACCATTGATAGACCTAAGTGTTTACCCAACACTTCCATAGCACTTATTTTATGCCAGCCAGTCTTCTGAACACATTATAAATTTTAACTCACTTATGCTCTCAAAAATCATTCAGATAGATACTCTGCACCTCAGGCAGAATGCTGAGGCATAGTGAGGATAAGAAGCTTACCCAAGAACCACAACTGGAAAGAATTCAAACCCAGCTGTCTATCTTCAGAGTTCATGTCAAGGCAAAATAGTTGCTATGAGAATGTGTAGGGTAGGTTGGTTGGTTGGTTTGTTTTTGAGACGGAGCCTCACTCTGTTATCCAGGCTGGAGTGCAGCAATACTATCTTGGCTCACTGCAACCTCCACATCCCAGGTTGAAGTGATTCTCCTGCCTCAGCCTCCCAAGTAGCAGGGACTACAGGCACATGCCACCCATGCCCAGCTAATTTTTGTATTTTTTAGTAGAGACAGGGTTTCACAATATTGGCCAGGCTGGTCTCAAACTCCTGACCTCATGATCTGCCCGCCTCGGCCTACCAAAGTGCTGAGATGACAGGGGTGAGCCACCGTGCCCAGCCATGTTTTTAAATTAATTTTGACTAAATTTAACCCTTATCTGAAAACAGATAACAGAAGTTAATTTGCAATTTTTCACCACTATGGCTAATGAACATATGAAAATAAACACATTTGTATGAGCTGGCTGAAGTAACCAGACTTAGCCATATGCCTGAGGTACAAGTATCACTTACATTAAGGTGAATTGCCCCAGAAACTCATCCTGAGACAAGGATGTGAGAGCAAGCAGTTCATTTTGGGAAGGAATCCCAGGAAGCATCAGAAGGAGAGTAGGTACATAAGACGGGAAAGAAAAGTCAACAAATAAAGTGCATTTTTTAGTGCTGTGGGCAACTGTGGATCCATCCTATTGGGATTGGGGTCTAAAAGGCAATGTTGAGCATGCATCTCCAGAACATAAGGGAGCTGGGGAATTTATCCACCAACTCCTGTCTATCATTGGTTGAACACTACTTCTAGGAACTCTTAACATCTGTTACTTCTCTGGAAGCCAGAGAAAGTCCTCAGCAAGGAGCAAGAAAGTCCTCACCAAGAGGCAGCAGACGTTTACAGTTGGAAGCTGTGGGAACAGCCGTCAGCAATGCTGAGTGCTCGGCAGATATGAGCAGGGCACCAGCAGCATCTCTTCCATGACTTGATGCATCTGTCTCTCCCTTCAAGGAATAAATGGTTTCCCATAAAGATGGCCATAGCTATACAAAGTTATAATTCTCTAAAGTAAATACTATATCTCTATTTGTTTAAATAATACAACCTCAGATACAAAAGCCCTTTTGAAGAAATGTTTTCATAGTCAGGTATAAAGTATTCTAAACTTTGTATTAAATTAGTAAAAATATAGCACTAAATGAACTTCCACAAAATTGTTCAGTACACAGTTTTACACAGAGGGAAAAAATGTGAATAACATCTTAAATGCAGTTCTATTGAGTTATGTGATTTGAAACAAGTGATTTACCCTCTCTCTATCTCATCATGTGGAAAATAGAAATGATGATGTTTGCTTCATGAAGTCGGTAATAGGTGCAGGTTCTCAGTTTTTTAAGTATTTCTTTATTTGGAAAATTGACCCTCCTTCATTCCTTCTGTTCATGGAAGGGCTATCTGCCATGATGGCTGCTCACCTCCCCCAAGCGGTGTAGGCATGTGACCCAAACAGGGACAACCACAGATTTTCCTGAGGTTAAAATAATGACTCTGGGAGGAGTAATTCCCTGTACACTGTTTTTGCTAAAATGACAGAATGAAGGAACATGCAGACCAACAGCCATCTTGGAAGACACACAGAGAGATCCCACCTGCAAGGAAACAAAGCTAATGCAGCCAAGGCTGAGAGAGAGAGAATCAGAGCCTTTGCACTGTTGTTTGTGCCCTTGAATCTGGTCCTGGTTGAAGCACACGTCATCTCTGAGAATTTCCAATGAATTCCCTTTTACTGAAGGCGGTTTGAGGTCAACCTCCATCTCTTCTTAATGAAGGAGTCCTTCCCTAGGCTTATTAGAATCATATATTAGAATATTGCTAAGCACGGTGTTTGGCACATTATCAGTGTTTGACAAATACTTCTCCCTATCCCTGCTACTTCTTCTGGCTTCCCAATGCTTGCCTCTAACCTGACATTTTCGACCCTTATATTACCCCTCCAATAGTAATTTCTCACCCACCTAAAAACCATATGACTCCATAATCATATCCCCCAAAGAGGACTGTATATCCTGCAACCAAGTATATTAAATCCTATGTTTAATAAACATAGCTTATTACAATTTAATCTTTGAATCCTAAAGAATCTATAGGCCTATTTTCAATGGCTTTTGTAAGTGATTGAATAATTTAAATTCAAATATGTGTGTGTTGTGGAGTAGGATGGAAAAACAGAACTAAATCTTCACCTTCTGAAAGAAGGCTATAAATACTGCCCAAATTAATAAAATTGATGCTGCAAAAGCAAATTATATATTACTATGAAGGTAAATCTCTCTCTCTCTCTCTCTCACACACACACACACACACACACATACACTCACATGCAGACTTATAGACAGTCATACACCATATAACTACATTTTGGTCCATGATGTATTACATATATGACTGTGGCTCCACAAGGTGATAACACCATATTTTAACTGCACCTTGTCTATGTTTTGATACATTTAGACACACAAGTTTTACTGTTGTGTTACAAGTGTCTGTAGTAGAAAGTACAGTAATACACTGAACAGATTTGAAGCCTAGGAGCAATAGGCTACCATGTAGCCAAGGTGTGTGGTAGGCTATGCTATCTAGTTTCTATAAGTACACTCTATAATGTTTGCACTATGATGCGTTTCTCAGAATGTATTCCAGTCATTACACTATGTATGACTATAATTTTTTCTCAGTTAAAAGAAATGAAAGTGGCTGCTTCTAGGAAAATGGAAATGGGGGGTAGTGAACATTTTAAAAATTGTCGCTGGGCGCGGTGGCTCAAGCCTGTAATCCCAGCACTTTGGGAGGCCGAGGCGGGTGGATCACGAGGTCAAGAGATCAAGACCATCCTGGTCAACATGGTGAAACCCCGTCTCTACTAAAACTACAAAAAAAAATTAGCTGGGCATGGTGGCGCGTGCCTGTAGTCCCAGCTACTCAGGAGGCTGAGGCAGGAGAATTGCCTGAACCCAGGAGGCGGAGATTGCGGTGAGCCGAGATTGTGCCATTGCACTCCAGCCTGGGTAACAAGAGTGAAACTCCGTCTCAAAAAAAAAAAAAAAAAAAAAAAAATTGTCTTAACACTGTATAACTAACCGCTTCTTAATTTATGAGCATATAAGCCTTTGATAAAAATGAAGATTTATAATAAAATAATAATTTAAAGGTTATCAGTAGAGTCACTTTTCAGCTACTTTAATAATTTGCTATTCCCTTTACTCATACTCCTAGAAAACACACCTCATTGCTCACTCCCTTTTCTACTCATTCATTTTTGCCAATGATGTCACTTCAATGCATGTCGATTCTCCAAAGTACAGTGTAGTAGTTCTAGAAGCTCACACAAGCCTACATGCACATAGAAGCATACTATGTGCTACAAAAAAAATTTCACTCTGATTTTCTCTTGGATAATCATTTATTCCAAATGCTCCCAAGACTAGCCTGTCATGGAGCCAGTGGACTCAAACCTGATACTGAATCTCTACCTGCTCCCTTGGTAATATCCATGTGGCTGAGGTCAACACCCTACCCCTTTTTAACTTATGTCCCAGCCTCTCCTTTATGGATCTCTAGGATTCCCCACATCTTGAAGAAACTAAATTGATTTTCTGTGCCAGACAGAGAACAAGTCTACACCCTCACCCCACACTTACCTTCCTACAGTAGTGAGAAACTGGTCTTTCATCTGTGTAAGTAAACAGGCTCACCAAAATGGTCTCTCACAGTAGGCTAAGCATATTACTGGAACTTCTCCCAGAGCCTTGGACCAAGACTTCACTAGAGAAAGTCCTTGATGCTCAAGCTTCATTAGTTTTTCAGAAAACACACACTGACTCTAGCTTGAAAGGGTAATAACCAGTTACCAGACTCTAGGGAGAACTGTACTTGAACTGTACTTGTAGAAGGCTGTCAGATGGGAGCAGTGATATACAGTGGAGAAATTCTACCGCAGCTAAACCACCTCCTAGCAGAGAGTGAGACAAGGAAATAAATACCTCAACCTCTTTCTTCTCCCATTCTCTGATTTGTTTACGTTTTCTATTGGTTCAACCCAATTAAAAACCAGAGGATAAAAAGTGTCTGTTATTTCCATATAGATCAGCATTCTGTGGTGCAGAGCAGAGTGAAGGGTGGAACATAAGTTAAATGGGTAAATAAATATCTATCATAGACAGTGACCAAAGTTGCACAAAAAAATAGGAGACTACTAATTAAGCAAAGAGAACAACAGCAGAGTGGTTACTTTTCTGCACTTTCACTCAGCACGTGTGCCACTGAGCAGAGGGCAGGACCAAGTGGAATAAAAGAATTAACCATGGGAGATCGATCCAAGATGGCCATTTAGGAACAACTCAGGATTGTAGCTCCCAGTGAAAGCACAGACAGTGAGTGGATGCCGCATTTTCATTGCCCACAGACTAGGAAATTTCCAGGCGGAGGAGCTCCACAGGTCACCAGCCCGGCTGTTTCGGCCAGCATGGCTGTGCCGGCTGGCGCCGCTGCTTTGCCCTGCGCGGC
Organism: Cebus imitator; assembly: GCF_001604975.1. Classification (NCBI taxonomy): domain Eukaryota; kingdom Metazoa; phylum Chordata; class Mammalia; order Primates; family Cebidae; genus Cebus; species Cebus imitator. Next base: position 462,295 of record NW_016107666.1, read on the forward strand.
TGCTTTGTCGGCGCCCCAGAGCAGTGGTTCTCCGTACAAAATACACCGGTCTGGGTGCCCTTTTGGCTGGCGATAGGAGCCACGGGAAGTCGCCCATTTGTCTGTTTAAAAAGGGGACTGAGCGGGGAACCAGGACAGTAGATTCCAGGGCAAAAAAAAGCCCCATGAATATCAGTGCCGCTGTTTAAGCCAGCACAGTGAGTTGTCGCATGGGAAAAAACACACACCGCGGTGCCTCTTCAACAGGTGACTGGAACACCAACTTAAAAAAAAAAAAATGCTCTGAGGCAGGGAGACAGGCAATCAGGCTCGGCTGGTCCCACCCCCACAAAAGAACAGCAATCAGAAACTCTCTGGATTGAGAGTTTCACAGCAAGCGCAGCTGAACCCCAGATAATCCAGCTCTGTAGGGGAGGGGTGTCCGCCATTACTGAGGCAGCCCGTCCCTAGGGAGGTAGTCAGCCAATGCTGAGGCAGCCTGCCATTGCCAAGGCAACCCACCAATGCAGAGAGGCTCCGCCTTAACAGAGGCGGGTCACCATTGCTGATGCAGTTCTAACTACACCCATATAAACAGGACTGCAGGGAAGTTCACTCGGCAGCTGGACGGAGCCCACAGCAGCTCAGCAAAGCCTCTACAGGCAGACAGTGACTAGGGTGCCTCCTTGCTGGGCAGAGCAACTCTGAAGGAAAAAAAAAAAAAGAGAGAAGGCAGCAGCATAACTGAAACTCATAAAGCCCTAAATCCCTGGGACAGAGCGCCTGGGAACAAAAAGCAGTTTATGAGTTCTGCTGCAGCAGACCTAAACGTACCTGCCCAGCAGCTC
>NW_016107666.1:467471-557177 GCF_001604975.1 Cebus imitator
TGGGGTCAGTTGGGGGGAAATAGGGGAGGGAGGGTGGGGGGTGGGGAGCAGGGGAGAGATAGCAAGGGGAGAAATGCCAGATGTAGGTGATGGGGAAGAAGGCAGCAAATCACACTGCCACGTGTGTACCTATGCAACAATCTTGCATGTTCTTCACATGTACCCCAAAACCTGAAATGCAATAAAATCAATAAATGGGAAAATAAATAAATAATAAAAAGAAAAAAAGAAGTAACCATGTAGTTGAGAAGCTAGATGTGGAAGTAACATAGTAGTTATGATTGAAGAAACACAAATGAAAGGTGAATTTAGAGCTGATAATAAAATAAATTGCTGATCCTTCTACCATCACCTTAAATAAAGATAGGCAAGGTATTGGAAGCTCAGGTGAAGCCTATCTAGAGAGGAAATGGGAATAAAATTGATGGGAATTGAGTTGATGTCCTGTAAGTTTTGATGAGGTCTTTATTCTGAGTTATGCCCTTAAAATAGAATTGGGGTGTTGTTCTGAGTTATGTATTGTTAGCATGGTTATTTATTGTTCTCTTCTATAATAATAAGTACACAATTCAGTTATCATTACTTTCTTATGATGAGTACATTTGATACATACAGTCATCCCTCAGTATCCACGGGGGATTGGTTCTAGAACATCCCATGGATAACAAAATTCAAGGGTGTTCAAATCCCTCATATAAAATGGTATAATATTTTGTATATAACCTAAGCACATCCTCCAATATACTTTTATTGATTGTACTTTAGGTTCTGGGGTACATGTGCAGATCATGCAGGATTCTCGCATAGATACACACATGGCAATGTGGTTTGCTGCCTCCATCTCCGCATCACCTATATCTGTAAATGCTACATAAATAGTTATACTATATTGCTTGGAGAATGTCGCAAGAAAAAAGGTGGCCATGCCAGGATCTGGGCTTCAGAATCCCTGGGGCCTGGGGCCTAAGAAACTCAGCACAGACATTTAAAGTAAATGCACTGTCTCTTGACAATGGTCTCTCTGATTTTGTTTTCTCTGCTACTGGCCATTATGGCTTTTGTCCCATTGGAGCAATGAATACTGACATTTGAGATTAGGCTAAGATAGAAAGGTACTACTAGGATCTTAGGATACAAAGCGAGTAAATGGCAGATTCTGGATTTAAACCCGTGACTTCTTGACTCAAGAGTCTTGTTATTCCCATTATTCTACAAAGGTACTAAAGGTGAGATAGAGTAAATAGCATGCAGTTCTAATGGTTTTCTCATAATTAGATGACATTAGAACAGACCCATGAACCACTCTATCTTGTGTATCTAACTATTCACAAGGAATTTAATAATAAATGCAATGTCTCAGAAATAGCCTCAGTAATCTTTCAATAATTCATTAAGGGAGAAGTAGGTGGGAAGAAAATAAATTTGGTCTTAATGCATTTAACAATGACTCAAGATAGGAGAATTATAAAAGAAGCATAAAAAATAGATATATTGTTGTTCAAATGACTGATATTTCTAAGAGTGATAAATTTTGTATGAATAAAGAGTTTTTTTTTGTTTTAGGATAGGGTATTTTTTGCCAAATAGCATTAAAATAGTGCCTGGAAATAAAATATGATGAAGGCATTTACATGCACTGCATGTAATATTTTATATAGCACCAATGCTACAGAAATAGGTATTGATATGAATAATTCATAAGAAGGAAATTACATATCACTCCAGTAACATTTATCTACAGTTACTTTCAACCTCATTCAGGTGCTAAAACTCTTCAAAATGAACACAGGATGACAGTGTGGCAACAGCATCATGACTAATAATATTGGTATCAAAGAGAAAATAAGAAATGTGTGTTTTGTTCTAAAAAACTGAAAACTATTTTAGGGAGACATATGGCTTTGTTGAAATTATTCAAGGCTCTCTCAGCTACATTCAAGTAACTATTATCTAAATGGATGGCAATCACTGTGATCTTAGTCCAATCCACCTACTAAATAACAGACAGTGAGTACTCAGCTATAGAAAGAAAAAAAAAAATCTGCCTGTCAAGTTACAAATAAAGCTAGAAAAATTCATAGAATTTAGCTGTCCTAGCATCGTTCATGCTACCTGAAGAGGACTGAGCAATTACTAATTGAAATGCTGTAATACTGCTCAAATATTATCCCATCAAACTCAGGCTATGTAGCAACCAAGACCAGAACTTTAACTTCCCATTAAAAACAAAAAGATGGCCTTGCAGCTAATTTAATGCATGCGGTCATCCTCTTTATAAGCAGCCAACAATCCACTCCACCAATATTAAAGTATGAAATGCTGAGAATGATTAATGTTGATTCATTCAAATATCACTCGAGCAGCGGCATAGGTTAATACATTTTAAAAATTCAAGCTCTTAAAAAGAATTGGAGTGTTGTTCCTTGATTTTACACCTACAATTACATGGCATAGTGAGTTGGATCAAAGGAAGTCCAATATGAGGGCAAGGAGACTGGTCACAATTTTCTTTGCAATAGTGGTCCCAAGCATGTCTTCAGGATTATAAGTTGGCAATACATACAAAATTGAAAGCCTACCTTTTTTTTTTTTTTAAAGATAGTCTCACTCTGTCACCCAGGCTGGAGTGCAGTGGTGCAATCTTGGCTCACTGCCACCTTTGCCTCCTGGATTCAAGCAATTCTCCTGCCTCAGCCTCCCAAGTAGCTGAGACTAGAAGCACGTGCTGCCATGCTTGGCTAATTTTTTGCATTTTAGTACAGACCGGTTTCACTGTGTTGCCCAGGCTGCTCACAAACTCCTGAGCTCAGGCAATCCGCCTGCCTCAGCTTCCTAAAGTGCTGGAATTACGGGCTTGAGCCACTGCACCCAGCGAATGCCTAACTTTTTACAGCAATATCTCCATGATTAATTTTCTTCAGACAGCATATTTATAAACTCATTGCCACTCCTACCTAATTTTTCCTTAATTTATATATTAGAAGATGTGAAAGAACTATTTCCTGTATTCTGAAATTACTCAACCCTGAGATTGCTATGGTCTCATCATACTCTTGGTGAAAATATGATCACAGTAATAATTATAAAAGTAATTCCACTGAGTCTTTCTCCCACCTCCATAATGCAATATCACATGGCCCTGAAGAATTCCCTCTAAAAGTGTGTCACGAATCCCACAAAGTATCTCTGGAAAGCTCATCACTCATCTTCTTATGTCCGTCTTCTCTGAACCCCTTTATTAATGGAAACTGTCCATAAAGCCACTTATCAGTAGTACTTTGTCCTTTCTATCCATATTCTAAGGGGTCATTCTATTAAGATTCCCAGGGCCAAAAAGCTGTATGGCTCTGAACCAAGTGGCAGAAAAGCAGATCCCTCTATTGGCTGAGATGTTTGATTCTAATTACCGATGTGAAATTGGAATGCTGCTACCCAATGAAGGCAAAGAGGACTTACATCTTCAACTCACGTAATTCCTAGGGTGTCTCTTAGTATTCCCTTGACCAATGCTACTTCTCAACTGAAACTTCAGCAACTAAATAAAACTAGAACCACCACAGACTCCAATTCTTCAGGAATAAAAGTTTGGCCAACTTCTAGGAGAGGATAAAGGCTAGCCAAGGTATTGGGAGGAGTTTAGGAGAATAAGGAAGAAGTAGAAACAGAATATATGAGCTTGTCGAATTAGACCTCATAACCAGATACTGGATATGTGGCCACTATGTTTATGTTCATTCCCTGCTACCTTACATGAGGCATAGGTCATTGCTAATATTTTAGATTTTAGGTGAAAGTACAGCTGAATTGACATAATACGGATAATATATATTTAAGGGAACTTTGTGTGCCTCTGTGTTGAAACACATTTTCATGCAAAGAATGGTGGAATATGTTCAGGAACAACATCTAGATATTTTCTGTGTACGCTTTCCAATTTACTCCTTACTCTTCTCCATCCGATCCTGTGCCCAAGGAGAGACAACTATCACTATGACATTAATGGGCCCCTCACCCTCTGGATTTCCATGTAGTTTGACCCATAGAAGATTCTGGTTTAAAAAAAAAAAAAATCAAAAGAAAGGGAGAAGAGTGAGGTCAGAGTATTTATTCCTCCACAACTTGTCCTGCCAGATTGCTGCAACTTAGCTGCATTTCTGTACCAAAAGCTACAGTTCCAGCCAGGACCCCTCTCCCGCATTATAGCTCTCACTCCAGGTTGCAGCAACTGCTTTCATTCCTTATCCCTTCAATTATAAGACTCTGAACATTTTAATTATTGCAGTCCTAGGTTGCTGTGCCAATTTTTATTGGTTTACCTCATCCACATCTTTGTAAATAGCCCATTATCTACTCATCAACCCTACTTAGTGAATGCACTTTTTTTCTGTCAGGAACCCAACTTACACAAAACCCAAGAGGGAAAAAAATACCTAAATACTCCAACAGGCATACATGGAATAGTATTCTAGGAAAAACCATATGCCGTGCCATAAAACAAGTTTAAGTAAATTTCAAAGGATGAAATTATATAAAGTGTGCTCTCTTACAACAATACAATTAACTAAGAGGTCCACAACAGAAAGAAGTCTGGGAAAACCCAAAATGGAAATTAAACAAACACAATTCTAAATTATCCCTGAGTCAATGGAATTTTAAAAAATACTTTAAACTGAATGAAAATAAAATCACTTGTGGAATGCAGTCAATGTGGTACTTTGAGGGAAATTTCTAACTTCAAGGGCTTATGAAAAAAATAACGAAGTCTCAATGTAATAGCCTGATCTTCCAGTTTAAGAAACTAGAAATAGAAGAAAAACTAAACTAATGCAAGCCAAAAAAGGAAATAGCAGGGATTATAATGTAAATCAATGAGATACAAAACAAAACACTAATAGATAAGTGGCTGCCTACTCTTACCATACTTTGGAGGAACCAGGCTTAATAACTTGTCAATCCACTCTAAACATCACTTTTTTTCTTCTTCTTCTTCTTACCAGTAGAACAAGGCAAAATAGAATAGCTTCACATTTTCCTGAAGTTGCGTTGCTGAAAATGTTGTATTATTTTATATTTCCTTCATGTATCTTATAAAATAACCTCCTGAAAATAACTGCATTTTCTAAGTAATTTTTGGACCTGGGCTAAAGACTATGATAAAGGTACATTTCCTTTCCTTTGAAATCTCAAAGCAATTTCTCATGTACTCCTGCTTCAGAATTATAAGAACATCTTCTTTTTGATGTATCTTTTTCTTTATGAAATATAAGTTGCTCTGAAATACATGACGAAGGATGACTTCCTCCTTTGTACCTACACCTTTCTTCTAACTCTATCTCACCAACCCCAGCCCCTATTGAACAAGAAAATACTTGCCAGATTATTCCTTTCTCCTCAAAGTCTTCAACCCACTTTTTAAAAGTAAGCTCCAAAGAATCCCTATTCTAATTTTATTTTTAAATCCATCAATCAAGAGCTTAATCATGATGTGTACCCGTAAGTTTGCCCCTCTATCACACATACCACTCTGTAGAGTGTCTCTAAAGAATCATAAGGCACAGATTCTGCTCTAAAAGTCATTATGATCTGATTGAGAAAACAAGATATAGGAAAACAAAGGGAATAAATTATTCACCTGAGTGCCAAATAAGGGGAAATGGTCTGTGTCTTAGATGGCTTCCTGAAAAATAGAACTAAAAACAAAGCTTTGGGTGAAAGTAGTTTGATTGGAAGTAATTTCAGGAAGTACAACATTGGTACAGTCAATAAAGACATTGCAACAGATGGCATTTCAAACGCCCTTAAAGTCTGCACTCTGAACTGAGCTAGACTCGATTTCCCAATAACATGCAAGAGAAGCAGAAAAACAGAGCATGAGCACAACACATACTGAAATGAGGGAGATAGGAGGGGATGTCAGCGAGGAACCCAGGAAATGTTGTCTGCTATTTAATGAGACGTTCTGTTTTATCCTAGAATCTTTACATTTGCAAATTAAGCATTCCCATTATACATACATCTGATTAAACTGTCACTGGAAGACAAACAGCTCTTGGCTCATAAAGAAGCAGATAACTACAACTTGGGAGGTTAAAAAATTGTAAATAAAATTAATGTGCTAGAAAGTAAAAACTTGAGAGCTAACATACAAAAATGTGACTATATAGTAAAGGAATGAACAACATTGGTCCATAGGTCAAGTTCTATGCCTACAAAGCACAAGGCACATAAAACTTAATCCAAGAATACATTTGCAAATGTCTCAGACAGTGACCTTCAAAAAGGCCTGTATTAAGAATCACTTATAATATTTCTTTAAAAACACAGATACCTGAGGCCATCTTTAGGGGTAGATTCCACGTACTTGTATTTTTAAGATCCACAGAAAATTTTAACATCAGTCTTGGGTCATAAACTACTGGGAAAGAACAGAATGAACTACAAGCCACTTATTTATGTAATCTGACTGTGGAGGATGGCTGGGAAATGAAGCATGTGAGTGCCTCTAGAAGTTACTTCTGGCCGCTAGATAAAAGATTACAGAGGGAGAAGGAAAAAGATGTGGCAACACCAAGAAAAAAAGAAGGCTCCCACCCCACTTCCATGATGCCAGAAGGGAGCTTGGCATAAGCCTACTAGATCTGAATAGCAGGCACAGCTTCCTCTAAGCCTAAATCAGCAAGCAAGTTAGAAATGTCCTTTGGATGTGGGGCAACTACAGCACAAGTGTTAACAAAGCAGGTCACAGAGTTAAGAAAGACTGAGTGGAAGAACTTCCTATTTCTTCAGCCATCCTAAGTAAAACGAATATAATCAGAAAGCAGCAACTGGGTAACATGCAGGATGGAGAAGGGAGATTTATCATCTTCGTGTACCAGGCTCTGATTGAATGTGGAATATTGAGAGCTTTGTTGATTGAATTTATTAATATAATTCTGTGCCAGTAGCTCTCATAACAAATGTGTTTAGGGAAAGAGTAGCATTTGATTTAGTGGTTTTCAGCTGTAAAGCATGCTAAATAGAGAGGATTTTTAAAACTCCTAATCCTTCAGGCCAACATGTTGTACAGGGACAGCATTTATATGCTCCAGGAACATACACAGTAGTTAGGTATAAAAGAGTAACCTAGACGCTTTTTTCTCCCCCTGAAAAACACCAGAATCTCAAGAAAACAAAATGTCTTATAACAAAAGCCTAAATAAAAATAGTGCAGAGGTCTCAAGATATTAAACACCAAAATGGAACAAACGGTACACAGTGAGAATCTCTATAACTCTCTCTCTAGAATTTGGCAAGTGATTTATAAATCTCTCCCAGCCTCATGACTCTCAAAATGTTGAGTAATAAGTTTAAAGCGGTATCCAATCATTGGAAACGATTTATTGAGCCTGTAATAAGTGTTAACGTTGTACCAAGTGTTTGAGGGAATATAAAAGTAAATACTTCATTCCTGTCCTCGATACTCTTACAATCTAATATAGAATATGATGGTAAAAAATTATACACAGAATAGGAACAAGTGAAAGACAGTATATATCATGTTTCCATTCTAAGATATTGCTAATTACAGCTCACATAGATTTCTTAGAAAAAAAATTCTTTAGGAAATAAAAGCAACATATTAAATATCCACAATATTTGTGAGATGCGTCTTATTTGCAAAAGCTTTAAATTGTGAAAAACATGTGTGTCCTACGCTACGACAACCAATGAAATGTTGTAACCAAGAAATACACTGTATAATACAGGCTACAATTTAAGTAAAAAGAGAAAACAAAATGAAAGGAGCCATAGTTTGATTTTCAATGTCTAGTCCACATTTAGGATTGTCCATCTCACATACTGGATATTCCCTGATACTTTACTTATCTTTTTATATGAAACCCTGGCTCCTCAAGCAAACTATAAGCCTCCTTGGATAGTAATGGTGTTCCATACTAGTGGTTCTCAAACTTGGCCGCAAGTGAGACTCACCTAGGGAGATTTCAAAATTGCAATATTCAGGCCACACTCCAACCAAACCAGGAACTCTGGGAACCCAGAAGGCAATGGGAAACTCAGACCCCAGCACTATATTTTGTAAAGCTTCCTGGGTGATTCCAAGGTAAAGTGCAGATTGAGATCAAGCATTTAATATCTTTTTTCCTATCACCAATCTCTAGCAGCAAATCTTCTCAATAAATGTTTTAAGTCAATGATATTTGTAAAAGGACTCTGGATAGGGTTTTAATTATCATATCTGTCATTTTTCCCTTTGGAGTTCCTAATTGAGAAAACAACACACACAGGAGACAATAATCAATGGGAAATAATGTACCTATTTTTAAAAAGCAGAGCAAGTATCCTGTAGTCCTTTATTAAAGCCTCATAAATAAAAGCGAGATTGGGAATTTCAGCTTAGGCCTTGAAGACCAATTGGACTTTGTTCTGGTTTTCAATTGCTGTGTAATCAGATACAATAAAATTCAAAGGCTTAAAGCAACAACTAATGCTTATTGCACTCACTAGTATACAATTTAGGCAGGGCACATCAAGAACAGACTGTCTCTGCTCCATGCAGCGCCAGCTGGGGCAGAGAATCCGCTTCCAGGTTGGCTTACTCATGTGAGTGACAAATTAGTATTGGCTGTTGGTTGAGAGCTTGATCTGTGCTAGTGGCCTGGGGACTAGGTTCCTCTTTCTGCAGGCTTCTCCATGGGGGCTGCTTGAGCTTCACTATAGCATAGCAAATGGGTTTCAAGAGTGAGTATTCTAAGAGACTGGGAGTTGTAGCAATCTCTTAAGGCAAGAGCCTGGAAGCTGGTCATTTCCATCATGTTTTATTGGCCAAGCAATTAAACTCTGGGAAATGAAATTAACTATTCCTCCCAACTTGAGAGTAGTTTTCTTAAAGGGGATGGAAGAATGCAACCTACCAGGGAAGAAAGCAGTCATTCTATTTTCCCAAAAGTAAGAAAAATAAAAAGGACAGAGTAGCATCAAGAGAAACTTGCAGAGGGTACAGGCAGAGGGACAGCCATATATTAAGAGATGGGGAGCTGAGTGCTGAGTAGGAGAGAAGGAAGACTAGAAGGACAGCATAACTGTATATCGAATAAATTAATCCCTCACTTGGTGTGTATATGAGGGGTATGAAGCCCAGGCACTCTACCATAAGGCATGGTTCAAATTTAGTAAAGGCAAAGATCATTGTTTGCTTACTAATTACCTTATGCCTGCAATGAGGACCTAGACAGAACTTCAGGTAGAAGAAACAAAAAAAAAAAAAAAAAAAAAAAAAAAGTAAGGAAGGAAGGAGAGATAGAGACAAAGAAAGAGACTCTAAGATAAGATAAATTTAAAGTCATAAACTTTAGGAATAACCAGAAACATTTAAAAAATAAAAAACTTCCCTGACTCCTAAGTCAAATTTGAAAAGGATCTATACAGTATTGTTCTGTAATTCACGGAGTTACATGTGTCCAGGGCCAATATATAAAATTCTTGCTAATTACACTGTGTTCAGTGTTTTATCTGTGATACAAAATGGTTCACATATCTCACATGAAATATAAATAACTTCAGTGAAATCCCATCGCCCACTTTATTATTCTTGCAGTCAACCAAATTTGTCCATATTTTTCAGGTTTATTTGTATTCCTGCATTTTTCTTTTTTTTTCTTATTTATTACCACAGAGCATAAATACTTTTCCCCTTCTAAATACCACAACTCTCCATAACAAATGTGAAAAGCCTATTTTATCATCACTAATGTCATTCATTCTCTCCAATGCAAAAAAGAAATTAAAATTGCTCTTGTTAAAGAATGCGCCACAAGGAAAGACAGCCAAGTGCAGTAGCAGAAGTCCTGGACATGGTGACACGGGGGTTAAGAAGAAATTATTTAGGCAGATAGGGTATGGGAGCCCTCGATAAGGTTTTCCTTTTAATGAAAAGCAGCCCTAAGATCGTTTCATTTTCTAACAAAGAGCAGCCGGTAGAAACAAGCTGCAGACATAGACAAGTGAGCTGGAAGCTTGCATGGGTGAGTGCTGGCAATTGTGCCAAGAGGAAAAGGCTCCCATGTTCAAAATGGTGGCTCCATGTTCACGTCTCTTTACCAGCCACGTGTACAGTAAGAAGACAACATGGTGCCAACTAGGCAAAGCCCTGATTTGTATAGTAAGATTAGGCTGGGGTGACCAGCCTTCATCTCACACTATGTAAATGTCACATCTGGTCCAACCAATCTGTGGGCCCTGCGTAAATCAGACATCGCTTCCTTAAGCCTGCCTATAAAATACGACGGGTCGGGTTCTTCCCTTTGAACAATTCTCACAAGGGAGAGAGCTGTTCTCCCTTCTCTTCCTTTTGCCTATTAAACCTCCACTGCCAAACTCACTCCTTCTGTGTGTTCGTGTGCTAAATCTTCTTGGTGCCACATGACAACGATACTTCAACGAGGACAGGACCTTTAAAGTCCAGTATCCACCTGCTGCCTGCTAGAGGGAACTGGAAAGATACTTATTGTCCTTGAAGCTTCAATTTCTTTATTGGATATAGGATTTTTTTTTTTTTTTTTGAGACGGTGTCTCACACTGTCACCCAGGCTGGAATGCAGTAGTGTGATCTCCACTCACTGCATCTGCCTCCCAGGTTCAAGCGATTCTGCCTTAGTCCCCTGAGTAGCTGGGATTACAAGCACCTGCCACCATACCCAGCTACTTTTTTGTATTTTTAGTAGAGACAGTGTTTCACTATGTTGGCCAGCCTGGTCTTGAACGCCTGACCTCGTGATTTAACTGCCTTAGCCTCCCAAAGTGCTGGAATTACAAGCATGAGCTACTGCGCTGCCTGGCCCCAGACATAGGAGATTAATAATACCTGTCTAGGGCCCAAGCACAGTGTGCCTACAACAACTCAGAGGCCAAGTTGGAAGAATTGCTGAAGACCAGGCATTCCAGACAGACCAGCCTGGGCAACATAGAGAGATCCTTATCTACAAAAATTTTTAAGTTAGTCAGGCATGGTGGTGAGTGCCTGTAGTCCCAGGCAGCAGGATCACTTGAGCCCAGGAGATGGAGGTTACAGCAAGCTATGATTACACCACTGCCCTGAAGCCTAGGTGACAGAAGGAGACCTGTATCTTGAAAAAAAAAAAAAAATCATGTACTTTGTTAAACAATATAGATATATAAATATATTATCTACCTTTCATTTAGGGTTCAGATTTAAATCCTGCCACTCACTGTCTGGCTGTCTTTGAGGAAATGTTTTAATGTTTCTGAGAGCCTACTTCTTACCTGTAAAACAGATATCATAATATGTTATGACAATCAAATCATAAAATGAATGTAGTTTCCCAGGAGTAAGAATAATAATAAGGACAGGGTAGTGTCAAGAGAATCTTGAAGGTAACTTGCACATTGATAATTTCTTAACAACTGGTAGCTAGTATTATCATCAATAATTTGCGTTATAATAGAAAATCTGTCTTCTTTTTCCTTCAGCTCTCAATATAATTTAAAAAATGTATTTTTAGTTACAATAGAAAGAAGAAAGGGGAAACTATAATATAATTTGTTCTTTTTTAAAAAAAAATAAGGAAATATGGCATTTTATGGGAAAAAGATTATAGAGGTAGTTTACAAACAGAATATCAAAAGTCCAATATAGATATGTAAATAAAGACGCTTAGATTCACTTGTCATTGAGGAGTGCAAATTAAAATTACAATGAGACACGACAACATAACAAACAGAATGGCTACAATGAGAAAGACAAAAAACAATTTAACATGTGTTGGCAAGAACATGGAATAATCAGAACTCTCATCCACCGCTGGTGGAGATGAATTGGTAAATCCATTTGGGAAAACCGTTTGGAAGTATGCATATCCTTTGCATACTCTATCACCCAGAAATTTTACTACTAGGTATATTCCCAAAAGAAATGCATACATGTACTCACCAAAAGATATGTACAAAAATGTTCATAACAGCACTATTTAAAATAGGACAAAACTTGAAAGTGTACAAATGCCTATAAACAGTAAAATAAACATACAAAATGTGGCATATTCCTAAAGTAGGGTACCTATGTAAAGCAATGAGAATGAATTATCACTACGTACAATGACATGGGTGAATTTTACAACTTAATGTTGAGGGGAAAACATTCAGAAACCAAAGAAAACATACATTATAATTTCATAGTAACAAGTTCAAAATAGGCTAAAGTAATCTATGGTGAAACAAATCAGGATGAACATAGTTCTTCAATAAATAATTATTTCCATCTTCCAGCCCCCAAAGTCTCCGGCCATAGAAAAGTGGTTAAGATAAAATGCCAAACCCTGAAACTCCAGTTTAGGAAAAATGTAAGCAGATGTGCAGCGGCGTGGGGGGAGGAATAAAGAAGAACTCACAAATATTATATCTGAGCCAAGAGAAATTCTGCTCAAGATTCACACACTAAATGTGAACTAGATTAGTCACAGTGAGAATCATATAAACAGGCAAAAAAATTACAAATGACATAAATGAAGAAATGAGAGGAATGAGGGAGGGAGAGAGCAAGGGAGAGGAAGGAAGGGGATGAAGAAGAAAAGAAAGAAGTAGAAAGGGAGAGAGGCTGGGCAGAGTGGCATGGGTCTGTAGTCCCAGCTACTCAGGGAAGCTGAGATAAGAGAATCATTTGAGCCCAGGAATTAGGAGTTCGAGTCTAGCCTGGGCAACATAGAGAGACCCTGTCTCTTAAAAAAAGAAAAAGAAAGATGAGAGGAAGAGGAAGGAGAAAAGGGAATGGAGGAGAAAAAGAGAGTGGCAGAAAGAGAAAGGGAAGATAGGAGGGGCCAGTGGGAGTGGAGAGGAATAAAAGGTCTCAAGCTCCAAGTCCACAATCTCTAGCTGATGCATGGAGCCTGCACATGAGATCCAGAGGTGGCACCACTTGATCTGGAGACTCAGAAATGGGAAAGAACAAGTTATCCATCCTCCCACACATCCAATATGCAGCAGTTAAATAAGAGAGCCAGATAACTACAATAGATACCTCATTTAGAAATAAACTCTTTAAGAAAAAGGAAGGATAGGAGGTACACAGCAGTCTCTGGTCCATTGCAATCCTGAAATCCTGCTGGGAAGATGTTGAGATCAAGACCCTGGGGTGCACAATACAATGTGCCTCTATTTGTCTTCTGTGCTTTAACCTGTGAGTAGCTCAGCTACCCATTGTTCTCCATGGATCTTGACTTCACTCTCTAGAAGAACCCATCCTTTTCAATTAAACTTCTTTGTTACATCTGAAAAGAACATTAAAACAAATGCTTTCCTTATGGATTCATGGTTCTCTTGGCAATCCAAAGAATTTAAATTATTAAGAATAGAGCGTCATCTGTTTTTGCACAATGATTTTGTCTGAGCTGATTAATACAGAGACCTAAATTAACAGTGGTCTAAATAGCACAGAAGTGTATTATCTTTCACACATTCTGGTCTAGAAGCAGATGATTCAGACATAATATGTCAGTTCCACTCCACCACTCCATTCATAGGCGTAGGCTTCTACTAACTTGCTACTCAGTCATCCTGACAGTCTTTCCCTCGTCTTCATAATCTATGTCTCACCACTGCATCTATATTCGAAACATCAAAAGTTACAAGAAAGAGAAAAAAAAGAATATCCACTTTTTCTGAAGATGTCACTGGAAGTTGAATACTTTGCTGCTGCTCACAGACTGTTGGCCAGAACTTAATCTCATGACCACATCATCTTCAAGGGATATGACGTGTAATTTTTATTCTGGCTAGCCATGTGCTCAATCAAATATCAAGGGTTCTACTACTGTAGAAGAAGACATGACAGATATTGGGTACAATTCACTATGTCTACTATAAAGCTATATACCATTCCATCAACTCTGACTCTCAGATCAGAATGAAACCTGTCACCTGTCACCTGTTTCTTGTAGTGATTCAGCATATCCTTTGACTGTATTGTCGTAGCCACCATTTGTACCAGGCATAACAAGAATGGCCTGGGACAGTTATATTACATAGGTGGGAGGGACTTCTGTTAGGCTTTCAGGGATAGATGGAAAGGACGAAAGAAAGCATTCCAGGTTGGAGATCACTGGAGGTAAGGCCCGAAGTCTTCTTTAAGATCCTCTGGAATCCTGAGACAAAAATTTATACACATATAGTTTATGGGGAATTGCTTTTAGGGTCAACACCTATGAAGGCATGAAGAAAGATTAAACAGGAAAAAGTTGACCATCAACACAGTTGCTGCCAAGGATCCAGCTGATCTCATGAGAGCTCTGAAGCTACAGTGGCTCTTCAGAGCTGTCACAATTAAGGCAAAAAGATTAGCCCTTATTCCCTCAAAAGGACCAGTCATGGAATGTAGGTTGTTTTCAGGGAGGAGCCATAACCTTGGGTGAAATAGTTCCTTTCAGCTGAGGGTAATTCCTACAGAGAGACTCAGCCAGGAGCCAGCAGCAGGCAATACGTTCAGTAGTCGGGTGGATTCCCAGAGGGGACTTTACCTCTACAAAGTAAATGTAAACACAGCTTGGCCATATATCTTTGGGGAGATTAATTTGGGCAGAGTGAAAAGAGTAATGGTAGCAAACAGAAGAATTTAAGGAATTCTTCAATGTGTCTTCCATTGTCTACAGAATAAAGTCTTAACTCTTAGCACCACAGCCAAGACTTTTCTGAGTCCAGCACCAACTTGACTTTCTAATCTTATTTCTCTCGATTCCTTTTCATATCCTTTATAGATGGAATAAAAATAAAGAATCTGTAAAGTTGTTAAGAGTTTATAAACTATTAAGAATGTCACCCTCAGATTCAGTGTATATATTTCTTATTGAGACCTTAGTAACAACACTAGATAATGGTCTTTACAGCATTGCAGCATTACGGTCATTTCTGTATTAGAATGACATTAAAGGTCTGAAGAAAGAATTTGGATGGTTCTCTGCTCCAGATTCAGCAAAGTAAAGTTCCATGTTCAGTCTTTGAGAAGGATAAACTGCTTCAAAGCGCTATAGCACTGATTTCTAAAAGAGCTTGCCTTCTAGGAGGTATTTACTAATATCTAGAGACATTTTAGTTTGTCATAAATCAGGCAAGGGAGTGCCTAGGGGTTACCTATCTAATGGGTAGATATCAGAGATATTGCTAAGATTCTGTGATGTCCAGGACAACCCCACCTCTTCCCCAATAATTATCTGCTTCAAAATGTCAATAGCACCAATATTGATAAATCTTGCACCATAGTTTGGCCTACAAGCCCAAGAAATGGCCCAGTAGAAATATGGAGATAGACCATTAGAAAAAGCAGTTCTTAACACTAAATAGGAAAGGGAGAATGCTTTTGGCAAAGAGCCCAAGAGAATAAACAGACAGAACTGCACCCGCCTCCATTTCTTCAGCCCCCACACTCTACCCACGCTCTTTCCCATATGTCCCAAAAGGCTCTCCAGATCCCAAAGGGCATGGCACACAGAAGCCAGATGGCTTTACCTCTCACACTCTGATTGTCCACTCCTCTCTGAACTCATCGATTCAAATAATCCTAATTACTATGGCTATTTTAGCTTGAGGACAGATATTGCTTGATTGAGCATTGCATTCTTACTGAACAAAAAAAAAATAAAGAAAACAAAGAAAAACACTTGCAAACTCCCCAAACTTTAAGTCCTTGGCAGTGAGTTCTTCAATTTTATATCAGGGAGCCTGGGCTTGGCCTGAAGGGGAAATGCAACAGAGCATGCCATCAAAATAACTAGGTCAGTTTTCAGCTTCTTCTTGGAAGGCTTTCTGCTTTGCCTCTTCCCTCCCTGCTGGGCCCTCGCCTGTCTGTGCCAGCCACCTTTATTTCAGATAACCAGCTGTCTCAGCCTACATCTCAAAGTCCAAATGCCCCCAGAATTGAACAAATTGCCCACACACCTTGAATCAAAGAATACAGCCCCGCGCATTCAATTTCAGCATCTGGAATTGGTGATACCGATAGCGTTCCAGCACTGGACCACCTAGCAGACAATAAAATTTTATGCAATGCCTGCTGCACTCTGGGCTTCGTCCATTGGCTCCATCAGAGCAAACATATCATTGAAACCTAGAAACTGCTAAGTTTCACACAGTACCTACGGACATAGTTTCAGGCTTATGTCAATAAAAACAAAAACATGATTTATCAGGCTTATATAAAATCAAACAACAAAACGAACAAACAAAAAGTCTGAAGTATCAGATCTGAGGAATCCAAAGCCCTAGGGAAAAAGAAAAAAAGATGTCAGGAAAGCAAATCTGCCCAGAACATGACACTCAAATGTTGAATAAGAATGTGATATGAATAAAGTCATCCATTATAGCTCTCACAGTTCTTCAACTATGTGCTTATACATCTCTTTCTACCTCTAAACTTGTCTAAGAAATGAAACTTATTTTATTCATCTCCCATACCCAGTATGCAGCAGAAAGTCTCACACATAGTAGGTGATTAATAAATTGATTAGTTCCTCAACCTTTTCTTGTACTCTTTTTTCCAAAACTACCGTCAAATAGTCTCCCGAAGACACCTGGCTCACAGTGGTCAGTACTCCCTGACCTTATAGCCTTAGATGACCCCGCTTATGCTCAGTACATATTAACAAAATAGATTTTAAATGTTTTCACTAAAAGAAAAAAGGTAAGTATGTGAAGTGGTGGATTTGTTAATTAGCTTGATTTAATTATTCCACATTGTAAACAGATATCAAAACATTACATTGTACCACATAAATATATATACTTAGTATTTGTTAATTAAAATAAAAATTTTTTTAAAAGGTTGGCTCTTCCCCACCTGTGGAAAACTTGTCTTGCATCAACTGGCTACCACTCAAAGAATCAGTTGGCTAATATTACAAACCATGTGGGGTTTGTCCAAATAAATAAATGAAAATCCCACTTTCACTTTTAACTATGACTTTTTTTTTAATACTTTAAGTTCTGAGATATATGTGCAGAGCGTGCAGGTTTGTTACATAGGTATACACTGCCATGGTGGTTTGCTGCACCCATCAATCTATTATCTACATTAGATATTTCTCCTAATGCTATGCCTTCCCTCACCTCCCACCCCCCAAAAGGCATCACTGTGGGATGTTCCCCTCCCTGTGCCCATACTTTCTCATTGTTCACCTCCTACTTATGAGTGAGAACGTGTGGTGTTTGGTTTTCTATTCCTGTGTTACTTTTCTGAGAATGATTATTTATAGCTTTATCCATGCCCTTGCAAAGGACATGAACTCATTCTTTTATATGGCTGCATAGTATTCCATGGTGTATATGCACCACATTTTCTTTATCCAGTCTAACGTTGATGGGCATTTGAGTTGGTTCCAAGTCTTTGCTATTGTGAATAGTGTTGCAATAAACATATGTGTGCATGTGTCTTTATCGTAGAATGATTTATAATCTTTTGGGTATATACCCAGTAATGAGATTGCTGGATCAAATGGTATTTCTAGTTCTAAATCCTTGAGGTATTCCCACACTGCCTTCCACAACGGTTGAACTAATTTTCACTCCCACCAACAGTATAAAAGTGTTACTATTACTCCACATGCTCTTCAGCATTTGTTGTTTCCTGACTTTTTAAAGATCGCCATTCTAACTGGCCTGAGATGATATCTTATTGTGATTTTGATTTGCATTTCTCTAATGACCAGTGATGATGAGCTTTTTTTCATATGTTTGTTGGTCGCATAAATGTATTCTTTTTAAAGTGTCTGTTCATATCCTTTGCCCACTTTTTGATGGGGTTGTTTTTTTCTTGTAAATCTGTTTAGGTTCTTTGTAGATTCTGGATATTAGCCCTTTGTCAGGTGGATAGATTGCAAAAATGTTCTCTCATCCTGTAGATTGCCTGTTCACTCTGTTGATAGTTTCTCTAGCTGTGCAGAAGCTCTATAATTTAATTAGATCCGATTTGTCAATGTTGGCTTTTGTTGCAATTGCTTTTAGTGTTTGAGTCATGAAGTCTTTGCCATGCTTATATGCTGAATGATATTGCCTTGATTTCCTTTAGGGTTTTTAATGCTTTTAGGTCTTATGTTTAAGTCTTTAATCCAACTTGACTAATATTTATATAAGATGTAAGGAAGGGATCCAGTTTCTGTTTTCTGCACATGGCTAGCTAGTTTTTTAACACCATTTATTAAATAGGGAATCCTTTCCCCATTGCTTGTTTTTGTCAGGTTTGTCAAAGAGCAGATGGCTGTAAAAGTGTGGCATTATTTCTGAGGACTCTGTTCTGTTCCATTGGTCTATGTATCTGTTTGGTTATCAGTACCAAGCCATTTTGGTTACTGTAGCCTTATAGTATATTTTGAAGTCAGGTAGCATGACGCCTCCAGCTTTGTTCTTTTGCTTAGAATTGTCTTGGCTATACAGGCTCTTTTTTGGTTCCACATGAAGTTTAAAGTAGTTTTTTTCTAATTCTGTGAAGCAAGTCTTGATGTGGATAGCATTGAATCTATAAATTACTTTGGGCAGTATGGCCGTTTTCACGTTATTGAGTCTTCCTAGCCATGAGCATGGAATGCTTTTCCATCTGTTTGTGACCTCACTTATTTCCTTGAGCAGTGGTTCAAGGAAGCTCACTTCAAGTAGCTCTCCTTGAAGAGATCCTTCACATCCTTTGTTAGTTGTATTCCTAGGTATTTAATTCTGTTTTTAGCAATTGTGAATGGGAGTTCATTCATGATTTGGTTGTGGGTCTGTCATAAATAGCTCTTATTATCTTGATATATGTCCCATCAATACCTAATTCATTGAGAGTTTTTACCATAAAGTGGCATTGAATTTTATCAAAGGCCTTTTCTGTACCTATTGAGATAATCATGTGGTTTTTGTCATTGGTTCTGTTTATGTGAGGGATTATGTTTGTTGATTTGCATATGCTGAACTAGCCTTGCATCCCAGGAATGAAGCTGACTTGATCATGGTGGATAAGCTCTTTGATGTGCTGCTGGATTTGGTTTGCCAGTATTTTATTGAGGATTTTTGCATTGATGTTCATCAGGGATATTGGCCTGAAATTGTTTGTTGTTGTTGTGTCTCTGCCACGTTTTGTTATCAGGATGCTGGTCTCATAAAATGAGTTAGGGAGGAGTCCCTCTTTTTCTCTTGTTTGGAATCATTTCCAAAGGAATGGTACAAGCTTCTCTTTGTACCTCTAGTACAATTTGACTGTGAATCTGTCTGATCCTGTGCTTTTTTTAGTTGATATGCTATTAATTACCGCCTCAATTTCAGAACTTGTTATTGGTCTATCCAGGGATTTGACTTCTTCCTGGTTTAGTCTTGGGAGGGTGTACATGTCCAGGAATTTATTCATTTCTTTTAGATTTTCTAGTTTGTTTGTGTAGAGAAGTTTATAGTATTCTCTGATTGCAGTTTTTATTTCTGTGGGATCAGTAGTGATACCCCTTTATCATTTTTTATTGTGTCTATCTGATTGTTCTCTTTTCTTCTTTATTAGTCTGGCTAGCAGTCTAACTATTTTGTTAATCTTTTCAAAAAAAAAAACCAGCTCCTGGATTCATTTTTTTAAGGGTTTTTTGTGTCTCTGTCTACTTCAGTTCTGTTCTGATCTTAGTTATTTCCTGTCTTCTGCTAGCTTTTGAGTTTTTTTGCTCTTGTTCCTCTAGTTATTTTAATTTTGACGATAGGGTGTTGATTTTAGATTGTTCCTGCTTTCTTCTGTGGGCATTTAGTGCTATAAATTTTTCTCTAAACACTGCTTTAGTTGTGTCCCAGAGATTCTGGTACATTGTGTCTTTGTTCTCATTGGTTTCAAAGAACTTATTTATTTCTGCCTTAATTTATTTACCCAGTAGTCATTCAAGAACAGGTTGCTCAGTTTCCATGTGGTTGTGCAGTTCGGAGTGAGTTTCTTAATCCCAAGTTCTAATTTGATTCCACTGTGGTCAGAGAGACTGTTTGCTATAATTTCCATTCTTTTGCATTTGCTGAGGAGTGTTTTACTTCCAAGTATGTGGTCAATTTTAGAATAAGTGTGATGTGGTGCTTAGAAGAGTGTATATTCTGTCGATTTGGGGTGGAGAGTTCTGTAGATATTTATTAGGTTCACTTGGTTCAGAGCTGAGTTCAAGTCCTGAATATGCTTGTTAATTTTCTGTCTAATGTTGACAGCGGGGGTTAAAGTCTCCCACTATTATTGTATGGGAGTCTAAGTCTCTTTGTAGGTCTCTAAGAAACCTAGGTCTGGGTGCTTCTGTATTGGGTGAATATATATTTAGAATAGTTAGCTTTTCTTGTTGCATGGATACCTTTACCATTCATTATGATAATGAATGCCCTTCTTTGTCTCTTTTGATCTTTGTTGGTTTAAAGTCTGTTTTATCAGAGACTAGGATTGCAACTTCTGCTTTCTTTTTTTTTTTTTTCCATTCATTTGCTTGGTAAATTTTTTTCTTTCTCTTTATTTTGAGCTTATGTGTGTCTTTGCACATGAGATCAATCTCTTTAATAGAGCACACAGATGGGTCTTGACTCTTTATCCAATTTGCCAGTCTGTGCCTTTTTATTGGGACATTTAGCCCATTTACATTTAAGGTTAACATTGTTATGTGTAAATTTGATCCTGTCATTATAATGCTACCTGTTTATTTTGCCCATTCACTGCAGTTTCTTCATAGTGTCAATGGTCTCTACATTTTGGTTGGTTTTCACAGTGGCTGGTACTGGTTTTTCCTTTCCATATTTAGTGCTTCCTCCAGAAGCACTGACAGGCCTGGTGGTGACAAAATCCCTCAGCACTTGCTGTTTACCAAGGATTTTATTTCTCCTTCACTTATGAAACTTAGTCTGGCTGGATATGAAATTCTGGGTTGAAATTTCTTTTCTTTAAGAATGTTGAATATTGACCTTCACACACTCTTGGTTTGTAGGGTTTCTGCAGAGAGATCCACTGTTAGTCTTATGAGCTTCTCTTTGTGGGTAACCTGACCTTTCTCTCTGGCTGCCCTTAACATTTTCTTCATTTGAACTTTGGTGAATCTGACAATTATATGTCTTGAGTTGCTCTTCTCGGAGAGTATCTTTGTGGTTTTCTCTGTATTTCCTGAATTTGAATGGTGACCTGTTTTGCTAGGTTGGAAAATTTCTCCCAAATAATATCATGAAGTATGTTTTCCAATTTGGTTTCATTCTCCCCATCACTTTCACGCACACCAATCAAATGTAGGTTTGGTCTTTTCACATAGTCCCATATTTCTTGGGGGCTTTGATTGTTTCTTTTGATTCTTTTCTCTTTAATCTTGTCTTCACACTTTATTTCATTAAGTTGATCTTCAATCTCTGATATTCTTTCTTCCATTTGTTTGACTTGGCTATTCATAATAGTGTATGCTTCATTAACTTCTCCTGCTGTGTTTTTCAGTGCCATCAGGTCATTTTTGTTCTTCTCTATACTGGTTATTCTAGTTAGCAATTCATCTAACCTTTTATCAAGGATCTTAGCTTCCTTGCATTGGATTAAAACATGCTCCTTTAGCTCTGAGGAGTTTGTTATTACCCACCTTCTGAAGCCCACTTCTGTCAATTCATCAAATTCATTCACCATCCAGTTTTGCTCCCTTGCTGGCGAGGAGTTGTGATCCTTTAGAGGAGAAAAGGCATTCTGGCTGTTGGGATTTTCAACGTATTTGCACTAGTTTTTCCTCATCTTGTTGGATTTATGTACCTTTGGTCTTTGCTGTTGGTGTCCTTCAAGTTAGGTTTTTGGGTGGTCATTCTTTTTGTTGATGCTGATGCTATTGCTTTCTGTTTGTTAGTTTTCCTCCTAATAGGCCCCTCTTCTACAGGTATGCTGCAGTTTGCAAGGAGTCCACTCCAGACCCTGTTTGAGGCTGTAGAATAGCAAAGATTGCTGCCTGCTTCTTCCTCTAAAAGCTTTGTCCCAGAGAGTCACCCACCAGATACCAGCCAGAGCTCTCCTGTATGAGGTGTCCGTCAACCCCTGCTGGGAGGTGTCTTCTCATGAGGAGGCATGGGAGTCAGGAACCCACTTAAGGAGGCAGCTGTGCTGGGAGATTCGCTGCTCCTTTTGAGCGAGCAGGTGGGAATGTATAAGTCTGCTGAAACTGCACCCACATCCACCCCTTTTCTTAGGTGCTCTGTTCCAGGGAGATGGGAGTTTTATCTGTAAGCCCCTGACTGGGGATGCTGCCTTTCTTTCAGAGTTGCCCTGCCCAGAGGGGAGGAATCTAGAGAGGCAGTCTGGCTACAGCATCTTTGTGGAGCTACAGTGGCCTCCACCCAGTCCAAACTTCCAGGCAGCTTTGTTTATGCTATGAGGGGAAAACCGCCTACTCAAGCGTCCACCAACCTTGAGCATCCCAGGTCAACTTCAGACTGCTGTGCTGGCAGCAAGTATTTCGAGCCAGTGGATCTTATCTCGCTGGGCTCCTTGGGGGTGGAATCCACTGAGCAAGACCACTTGGCTCCCTGGTTTCAGCCCCCTTTCCAGGGAAATGAACACTTCTGCCTCACTGGTGTTCCAGGCACCACTGGGGTGTAAAAAATAAAAAACTGCAGGTAGCTCAGTGTCTGCCCAAACAGCTGCCTGGTTTTGTGCTTAAAACCCAGAACCCTTGAGGTATAGGCACCAGAGGGAATCTCCTGGTCTGCAGATTGCAAAGACCATGGAAAAAACATAGTATGTGGGCTGGACAACACCATCCCTCATGGCAAGGTCCCTCACAGATTCTCTTAACTAGCGGAGTTCCCCAACCCCTTGTGCTTCCCAGGTGAGGCGATGCCCCACCCTGCTTCTTCTCACCTTCCATGGGCTGCACACACTGTCTAATCAGTCCCAGTGAGATGAACTGAGTTCCTCAGTTGGAAATGCAGAAATCAACTGCTTTCTGCATTTGTCTCACTGGAAGCTGCAGACCAGAGCTGTTCCTATTCAGCCATCTTGCCCAGAACTGTGACTGTTTAAAGACAATGTCTGTCCTTATTGTCTTATTTATCTGTTGATATTGCAAACTGCTGAATTCAACTCTTTCTACCACTGTGTCTCACATACAGTGAGGGCTTGTAAACACTTGTTGAAGAAATCCAGACTTCATCACAGAGACAACTTCCTCCCAGCATCACAGAAGGGAGTTAATTAAGAATAACTGTGTGTTACATTTGCATATCAAACAAGCACATAATTCCCATATAAATTTTTCCCAAGGAGATAAATAAATGAAAATAAAGGATAAATCATACTGATAATCAAAACCCCACCATCAAAAGCAACCTTCAGAAACCTGGATATTACTGAACTATAGTAAAATAAATATTTACTCCTAGCTAAAGAATTTTGGTGTGAATTATTTTTAACAGGAAAAAGAAATTTTAAACCCTAAGCTGACCTACAGTCATTTAGGGATGAGTTCTTGAGTAAATGAGATTTTAGAGTTTCTTTGTTTAGGAATTAAAGTGCGGCCGACTTATTTTGAAAGTCTAGAGAGTAAGAAAATAGTATGGAAACAAGAGAGCAAGAAACCTCAGTGGTTGAACCATTAAAAAAAGTAATACAGGCAAGAGGGAGTAATGAGTAGGTAAAAAGAACAAATGCAATGTCAGAGTCAAGGAAGCAAGAGCATCATGAGTTATGTCTGTGAAATAAGGGAGTTTGATGAAGTGGTCTCTAATATTCTATCATTCCACAAACACACAGACAGCTTCTTCAGTATGTTCTTCTCTTAGAACAGTCACCTCCCTTTGTCAGTTCCAGAAACATTTGCCACAAAGTTAAACTTTAAAACAATAGAATATGATGATGACTTGGACAACAATCCTTTTAAAGTCAACCTAAAGTTCTCAGATTATAAGACTTTATGTGAAAACTGCTAATAGAAACCCACTGTGAGAGCTTTAAGACTCAATTTTTAAGATGTATGGTTATAGTGAGAAAATTTTAGATACGATAAAAACATCATTTTCCTCAAGACATCTCTATGTAACAGATTTTTTTAAATGACTATATGGTGCTAATAACAAGGAAAATTGAACCAACATTTATTGATTTGTAATTTGTAATGTATTTGTAATTTATCTCACACAATCAATGTCCATATCACAGCTTTCTATTATGCCCTGATTTGTAGCAAGTATATAAGAAGGAAAATATGTATCATCCATATTTTATGAGAATATTTACTATTTATGAGGTTAAATATAAACTACCTTCCCTAGCTTACAACTAAAAATAAGAAAGACCCAGAGATATTGATAAATTTCTCAAAGTACACATAGTATTTGAACTCTGATTTTTCTAATTCCAAATTCTTGTGTTTAATACTTAAAAGAACAGGTGCCAGATTTTAAAATTTCAAAAACATCTTAGGGATCATAAGATTTTGATTTTTTTCAAGCAAGGACATTATACACATACACACACACACACACACACACACACACACTGTCACTATTATTTCCTTAAAAATGGGACATTCATCAAAAAAGTAAATAAACTTCACTTTATAAACAATTTGCTATATATCCTCACTTTAATTACACTACCACAAATGGTAAAATTTGAATTAGATAGTGAAAATTTCAGCTTGACACTGAACTTCTGAGGACTTCCACTTGGGAACTGCTTCAAAAATTCACATAGCCCCTTTGCTGTATGATGGCAACAAAATACCTCTGCCTGGAATTGGGTTGGATCTGCTGCTGAATATGTACAAGTTGTCAGGGCCTACTTTGTTGACTTCCATTGACATGAATCCAAATGCACTGGAGAACATGGGGAAAATGTATCTCTGTTTGGAGAGGGGGACCATATAGACTACTTCAAACCAGCGTACATGGGATATTTGTGGCCACTTTAAAAACAGATATTGATGTTTGATTGTGGTTGTCCTCTACAAACTGTTTCTCTGATCAAAGATAGTTCTGTGTTATTATAAACTTTCCCTGCTGCTGGGGATAAATTAGAACACTCCTATGCCTTACATGGAATTTGGTGTTTACATTAAACTACATGCATGTTACACAAAATTTGCAGTAAGGCACACAATTTAGTGGGAAAATTATGCAGACAGATCAGTGTTCTCTGCCTGATTCTTTCACTCACTCACCCCCTCTGCGACTCCCAACATATCACACTACCTCTTGGGCTCTCTTCCTCACTAGTAAAGTAAGGGGGCCAAAAACATTGCTCTTCAGGCTTCCCTTCAGATCCACTAAACTCAGCTTGCCAATATCTGAATTAATGGCTCATTTACAAATGATTTATTTCTATTGACCTTAGTTTTCTCTTTCCCATTATACCCATATGTGCTTGAGTGCTATAGAAAAGTTGGAAAAAATAGATACAAAGTATGAAGAAAAATAAATAATAATCTTACCATCCAGAAACAACAATGCTAACAATATTGGTAATATTTTCCTATATTTTTACTTGGCATATAAATTTTGCACATAAAATGTTGTTTCATTTTCTCTTAATATCATATTAAGAATTTTTCCCTGTGTAATCAAACGTTTTTCACAATAATATCCTTTAAAATACAATGTTTTTATTGATTTTAAAGTAATATATGTTTATTACAGAATGTTTGGAAACTTATAGAAAAACATAAATAATGAAATGTGTATTTCCCAGGGGTTAATTCCTGATAATACTTAGATACAAATATTCCAGGTGTGTATTTTAAAATCTTTCCATATGAATTTTTACACTGGGTAATGGCCACATTTTATAGGCATACCTCATTTTGTTGCACTTCACTGGCATGTTTTTATTAATTGAAAGTTTGTGGCAACCTTGCATCAAGCAAGTCTATCTGCACTATTTTTTCAACAGTATGTGCTCACTTCATATCTCTGTGTCACATTTTGGTAACTCTCACAATATTTCCAACTTGTTTGTTATTGTCATATCTGTCATGGTGATTTGTGACCAGTAATCTTTGATGATTCTATCATACTTATTTTGGAGTGTCACAAACCATGCCCACATATAAGACAGCAAACTTAATTGATAAATATTGTGATGTTCTGACTGCTTCACCCACCGGCCATTCCTCCATCTCTCTCCCTCTCCTCAGACATCCCTGTTCCCTGAGACATAACAATATTCTAAGACCCTTAAGAATTATGCTAAATCTATTCTTCCTGTGCTCTATATATGGAATAACAAAGCCCTGGATGACAGCAGATCTGTTTACAGCACAGTTTACTGAATATTTTAAGCTACTGTTAAGACCTAATGCTCAGAAATTAAAAAAAAAAAAAAAGATTTTTAAAAAAATATTTATGCTAATTGAAAATGCACCTGATCACCTCAGAGCTTGGACAGAAATGTGCAATGAAATTAATGCTTTCATGCCTGCTAACACAACATATAATCTACAGCCCATGAATAAAGGAGTCATTTTGAATTTCAAGTCTTGTTATTTAAGAAATACTTTCATAAAACTTTAGTTGCCATACATAGTGATTCCTCTGATGGATCTGAGTGAAGTAAATTGAAAACTTTCTGGAAAGGATTCACCATACTAGATGCTATTAAGAAAATTAATGATTCATGGGGAGAGGTCAAATATTAACATTAATAAGAGTTTGGAAGAAGTTGATTCTAACCATATTGACTGACTTTGAGGGGTTCAAGTCTTCAGTGGAGGTAGGAACTTCATTTGTGGTATAAATAGCAACAGAACTAAAATAAGAACTAGAGTCTGAAGATGTGATTGTATAATCTCAGGATAAAACTTGAATGGATGATCAGTTGCTTCCTCTGGGAGAGCAAAAAAAAACTGTTTCTTAAAATTGAAGCTACTTCTAAAGAAAATGCTGTAAACATTGTTAAAATGACAATAAAATATTTAGAACTTCATATAATCTTAGTTGATAAATTAGCAGTAGAGTTTCAGAGGATTGACTGTAATATTCAAACTCTTACTTAAGGTGGATAAAATGCTATGAAATGGCATCACATGCTACAGAGAAATCTTTCATTAAAAAAAAGAGTCAATCAAGGCATCAAACTTCATTGCCGTCTTATTTTAAGGAATTGCCACAGCCATCCCAACCTCCAGCTACCACCATTCTGATCAGTCAGCAGCAATCAACACTGAGGCAAGATCGTCCACCAGTAAAAACCTTATGACTCCCTGAAGGTTTAGGTGGTTTTTAGCACTTTTTAGCAGTAAAGTATTTTTAAGGTATGTACATTGTTATTTAGACAAAATGTTACTGCACACTTAATAGACTACAGTATAGTACAAACATAACTTTTATATGCAACAGAAAACCAAAATATTTGTGTGACAAGGTTTACAATGATATTTGCTTTATTGTTGGTGGACTGGAAACAAACCCATAACATCTCCAAGTTATGCTTGTGTTTCATCATAGGAAATTACCAAATGTATTTATGCAAATGCTGACTACTATTACATGGCAGTCTGATATTTTTTAATGTTACTATTGCTCTTTTATGAATAATGCTAGTTTTATTTATACATATTTTAACACTTTAGATGGAAAGCTGCTAGTTTGTGCTAATAATTATAATAAATATAGTTGAGTACTCGGTAGTAAGGCATTGTCTCAAATATTTCACATGTATTATTTCACTTAATCTTTATGACAATACTGTGTGGTGCTATTTTATGCTCATTTTACAGACGAAAAAACTAAGACTTAAGACTTGGAGAGCACAGTAACATCTCAAGTCACATGACTGGTAAGCAACTAAGTCAGGATTGAAACTTGCCAGACATCCAAATCCAGGCTGTCAATCAGGAGAATGTGCCATCTCCTCAGTATGCCAGGTTGGGTAATACTTGTTTGTTTCTACAATGTTTCAGTCCTCTGAACAGTCTTAGAAGCAGGTCTAATTATCACCATGTAGCAAATTTAAAAACTGAGTCTTAACGATGTAAAGAAACTGAAGTTAGCAAGAAACAGGACAGAATCTCATGTTTTTTAATCATTTCAGAGTTTAATACGCTGCATTGTTGGTATAACTAATTCATGTCGTTTATTTTGTCAATAGCCTTTTTTTTTTTTTTTTGCTTTCTTAAGCATTCATGTTTCCTATGTTTTCTTTGCTTTTCTGTATTGTAGTACATAAAAGGTATATGTTCTATTTTTAATTTTGTTCATGGTTTCCTCAATTTTGTTTTCCAAAATCATCCCTGGACCTACTTCAGCTTCCCAGAATTAAGAACAAAAGCGTACCTTTTTAATTTCCTCTTTTATAAGGCATAGGGATACTATTTATCCCCCCAACCAGTTTTCAATATTTAGTATAATAATCTAATAATAAAGTCTAACTTGGATTATTGTTGCATTATTTCTTGAAGATTTTACTTGATAGTAAATGTGTAAAATATTAGATTTATTAAATTAAATTGTTTTTGCATTATACATTTGCTATGGGTTGAATGTGTCCCCCTAAGAGTACATGTTGGAAACTTAATTTCCAGGGCAATAGTGTTGTGAGGTATGACCTTTAGGAATTGATTGGGTCATAAGGGTTTCACCCTCATCAGTGGATTAATGCTGATTACAAAAGGGCTTGAGGTTGTGCATTTGATTTCTTACTCTTTCTTTCCTGCCACATGATGCCTTCTGCCATGCTGTGACCCAGCAAGAAGGCCCTCACCAGATGTAGCCTCTCAGTCTTGGACTTCCCAGCCTCCAGAACTGTAAGCCAAGTAAGTTTATTTTCACTGGAAATTGCTCAGACTCTGTTATTCTGCTACAGCAGCACAAAATGGACTCAAATGTCCAAAAACCAAAATGAGTATTCAGTGATGTAAAAAAGTTTACAATAATTATTTAGATTCATCTTGTTAAACTAATTTCAACTACTCAATAATCATCTTTTACATAACATAATTTTTGAACTCTAAACTTCAGCTTTTGAGCACCCACATTGCAAGTCCAGTTCTAAGGCCAACTTATTTTTATATTCTTGTAAAGTCTTTCTTCCATGGCTTGATGCCATATGAAACTGTTTTTCCTTTGTAATCTGGTTCCAGATATTTTCCCTACATAAGTTTAAACATGATATTGTTTTTCCTTTGTCGTGTAGTTCAAGATATTTTCCTTATATAAGCTTAAAAATGGGTCTCCTTTTAATTATTTTGAACATAATGAAATCTTTCAATATGTCTAAACTAGACTTTTTAGCTCATCTATTACATGTATGATTATTTATTTGTTCCAGTAATTTTCTCATGAAAACAAACTATCCATTTGTTTAATATTTATTCTGTTTTCTGTTTGTATTACCTTTTCCTCATCATTTTTATCAATTTATCTTTTATTTCTACATTCCAGGAGAGTGTGACTTTGTTGATCTGATTTTCTTACAATGCTAAATCATTACCTTTTTCCTTCTAATGTGGACTTTTAATATACTTGAAATCCACATTAATATTATTTATCTCCCTTTTTATTTCATCCTTTTCTTTTTTTATCAGAACATCCTCCTCATTTATAGTTTTTGGCTACTATTCCATAGAGGCTGTGTCTCTTTGCATACTACTAAGAATTTCCATTTCTTCATACTTTATTCTAAATCTCATTGTAGACAATTTTTAGAGAGATTTTATCAGTCTGTTCTCTTCCCTTAGACTATGGCATTTTTTTCAACTAGCTCCATGTTGGTTGTTGGTTCCACTCCCTGTCCTTCATCGTTTATAAGGCAGTATTTCTCACCTTTTGCCCAGCAATCTGTCCATTGAATTAGTGGTCAAATTGCAAGTTTCTTGCTACCACTCACCTGGGGCAGCACTCTCTGCTCAGCTGAGGTAATGTTGCCTTTCACACCTGGTTCTGTGATTCTCTGAATTAATAAAGACAAGCTACCATTTACAGAACATTCTGCCCAGTTCTCCCACCTTTCTTCTCTTTTTAGCACTTTCTTCCTGGAGACCATATCTCCCAGAATGCCACTGGCCACTACCAGATAACCTGAGCTTTCTTGTCACTAGTTTCTAGAATGGCTGTCTCTGTCCTTTCAAATACAGTTGGCAAATGAAGCATGGGCCAGAAAGAATGGTCTGGATGCCTCAAAAATCAGCACCTATGCAAGACAGCAATGGTTTTGAAATTTTAGGTGTATCAGAATCACTTGCAGGTGATTCTGGGTCCCATACCCAAAGTGTCTGATTCAGTAGGTCTAGCAAGTTCCCCAGTAATGCTGATTCTGCTGCTCTGAGACTACACATTGAGACACACTGCAGTAGATGGATGTATGTCCTTTTCTCTGATTGGTAAGAAAGACCTTTATGAGTCAAAGACGACAGTAGCGAGAGTAAAGAGTGCCTTTTTACTTTTTTCCAGGCAGGCTTTATATAATGAAGCCAAACTTAAGCAGATTTTCTCTGGGTAGAAGAAATTTAAAACTTCCGGCATAAATTCATCTGTGGGTTTTGGCTTTTAGGAGTAGCCATTATAGATATTCAGTGAGAACGTACACTTTAAGGACTGCTAGCTAGATACTGTTTTAATCCAGAAGTTTGTAAACATCATTTCTAGAAATAATAATATTCTTTCAGATGAATATTCCATAACTGCTCTATCATTCTCCTAATGTTATATACTCTAAGGCTATTATCAGTTTTTCAGTATTAATAAATGGAGCCACATTGAACACCTTTGTAAATAAAGTCATTTCTGCATTTTTCAATTGTTTCCTCAGATAGATTATGAAAAAAAATTATATAACCCTTCTCATGGCTACAGATACATATTGCCAAATTGTTTCCTCAAAAGGATATCATAGCAATCAAGAATAGGATATTCTCACAGGGGGAAAAACACTATTTTATTAATTTAATATAGAAAAAATAATAGTATCTTATTATTATTTTGGTTTGCTTTTTTTTTAGATTCTTCTCATCAAGGAATATGTCTCCTGCCACCGCGCATAATGAAACTTTTCCTAGAACCAAACATACACCGAAACTAGGATAACAAACGAGGTATTTGGTAATAAAATTCTCAGAGAAAAAGAGGCCAGATTTTCTTTCATCATAATATTACACAGAAGGTAGATGGACATTAATCTAGTCTGGCAGTGTAAAAGGACTTTTGCATGCTCCTTCTCAAGAATGGCTCATGCTAAGAGTCTGATCTTCCCCACCTGCCTCAAATCCACCTTTCTTATCCAAAGCCCTGTGACACTTCTAGCAAGAGAACTGATATAGAATAATGACCAAAGCCTATCAGCAGAGGCTAGTCACAAGAAAAGGTTGGCTGGATATGGTGGCTCATGCCTATCGTCCCAGCACTTTGGAAGACTGAAATGCATGGATCAATCAGGAGCGCAAAATTTGAGGCTAGCCCTGGCAACATCACAAGATCTTGTACCTACAAAAATAAAGTAAAAAATAACCAGGAAGGGCAGCACATCCCTGTAGTCCCAGCTACTCAGGAGGCTGAGATGGGAGGATTGCTTGAGCCTGGGAGGTCAAGGCTACAGTGAGCTGTGGTAGTGCTTCTGCACTACAGCCTGGGTGACGGAGTGAGACCCGTCTCAAAAACACAACAAAAAGAAAAAGTAAAAGAAAAGATAGGCCCTGGGATGGGAAATGTAGAAGGGGAGAAGAAGGGAAGAAAGCAGAGATTTTAAAGAACCAAAGGCCTAAAGAAAAGGAGAAAAACCTTGAGAGGGCCAGAAGTGGCAAGATCCTTAGCTAACTTTCAAAGGTGGACAAGTGGGGTACTACCCTAAGAGTGGAAACTGATCCCACATCCACTCTTTGGAAGAGCTAAGAAGTGGGATGAATGGGATATAGACTACTTCTGAATTCTTTTCTAAAACACACTGGCTACCTCATTGGATACCGTAGCTCGGTGGTTCTCAAACTTCACTGAAATTAGAATCAACTGGGGAGAAAAAAAAAAAAAAAAAAAAAAAAAAAAGGGGAGAAAAAAAAAAAAAAAAAGAAAGAAAAAAAAAACTAGCTTTGTAGAATGAGTTAGGGTGAAGTCCTTCCCCTCCACCTTGATTTTTGGGAATTATTTCAGTAGAATGGTATAAGCTCTTCCTACTGATGGTATCAGACATCTAACAGAATCTAGCTGTGAATCTACCTGGTCCAGAGCATTTTTCAGTTGGTAGGTTTTTTATTACTGATTCAATTTGGGAACGTTTTATTGGTCTAATCAAGGTTTTAATTTTTTCCTGGTTCAATCTTGAGAGGTGTGTTTCCAGGAATTTATCCAGTTCTTCTAAGTTTTCCAGTTTGTGTGCATAGAAGTGTTTATAATAGTCTCTGGGGTTTTTTATTTCTATGGGGTCAGTTGTATCACCACATTTCTCATTTCTGATTGTGCTTATTTGGATCATCTCTTTTTCTTCTTTATTAATCTAGCTAGCAGTTTATCAATCTTAATTAATCTTTCAAATAACAAACTTTTGGCTTCATTGTGTTTTTGTTTTTGTTTTGAGACAGAGTCTCACTCTGTAGCCCAGGCTGGAGTACAGTGGCATGATCTTGGCATAGGCAACCTCTGCCTCCCAGGTCCCAGTTCAAGCAATTCTCCTGCCTCAGCCTCCCAAGTAGCTGGGATCATAAGCATGCACCACCATGCCCAGCTATTTTTGTATTTTTAGTAGAGACGGGGTGGCTCACACCTGTAATCCCAACACTTTGGGAGGCTAAGGCAGGCAGATCAAGAGGTCAGGAGTTCAAGACCAGACTGGCCAACATGGTTTCATTGATATTTTGTATGGATTTTTGCATCTCAATTTTATTCCATTCTGTTATGTTTTTGGTTATTTCTTTTCTTTTGCTAGCTTTGGGGTTGGTTTGTTCTTGTGTTTCTAGTTTATGTGGGTATAATATTAGATTGCTAATTTGAGATCTTTCTAACTTCTTGATATAGGTGTTTAGAACCATAAACTTTCCTCTTAACCCTGCTTTATCTGTGTCCCAAAGATTCAGGTATGTTGTGTCTCTGTTTCATTTGCTTCAAAGAATTTTTTTATTTCTGCCTTAACTTGTTCTTTACCCAAAAGTCATTCAGGAACAGGTTGCTTAATTTTCATGTAATTGTGTGGATTGTATATATCATCTTGGTATTGATTTCTATTTTTATAGTGCTGTTGTCTGAGTATGGCTGGTATGATTTTGATTTTTTGTGCCATGTGCACATGAGAAGAATGCATATTCTATTTTTGTTGGGTGGTGCATTCTGCAGATGTGTATTAGGTCTAATTGGCCAAATGTCAAGTTTAAGGCAGAATATCTTCATTTGTTGGCTGCCTCAATGAACTGTCTAATATTGTCAGTGGAGTATTCGGGTCTCCCACTGTTGTTGTGTGGTTATCTAAGTCTCTCTGTAGATTTCTAAGAACTCATTGTTTGAATCTGTGTGCTCCAATGCTGGGTAGATATATATTTAGAATAGTTAAGTCTTACTGAATTGAACCCTTTATCATCATGTAATGTCCTTCTTTTTTTTGGTTGTATTGTTGTTGGCTTAAAGTCTGTTTTATCTGATATAAGAATACCAACCAGCTCTTTTTGTTTTCTGTTTGCCTGATAGATGTTTTTCCATCTCTACATTGAGTCTATGAGTATTACTACATGTGTGATATGGGTCTCCTGAAGACAGAAAACAGTTGGGTCTTGCATCTTTATCCAACTTGCCACTCTATGCCTTCTAGGTGGGGCATTTAGCCCATTTACATTCAAGGTTAATATTGATATATGAGGATTTGATTCTGTCATCATGTTGTTAGCTGGTCATTGTGTAGACTGGATTGTACAGTTGCTTTGTAGTGTCATTGAGCTATGTACTTAAGTGTATTTTGTGGTGACAGATATCTTCATTTCATTTCCATGTTCAGTACTCCCTTAAGGACCACTTGTAAGACAGGTCTATTGGTAATAAGTTCCTTTAGCATTTGCTTATCTAAAAAGGATTTTATTTATCCTTTGCTTATGAAGTTTTGATGGGATATGAAATTTTGGTTGAAATTTCTTTTTTTTAAGATGCTGAAAATAGGCTTCCAATCTCTCTGGCTTGTAAAGTTTCTGGTGAAAGGTCTGATGTTAGCCTGATGGGATTCCCTTTGTATGTGACCTTCCCCTTCTCTCTAGCTGTCTTTCATTCTGATACCCAAACCTGGCAGAGACAGTGAAAAAAGAAAACTTCAGGCCAATATTCCTGATGAACATAGATGTAAAAATCCTCTACAAAATACTAACAAAGCAAAACCAGCAGGACATCAAAACATTAACACACCAAGATCAAGCAGGGATCCTGGGATGCAAGGTTATTACAACATAAACAAATTAAAAATGTGATTGACCACATAAACAGAATTAAAAACAAAAACCACAGAATCATATCAATAGATGCAAAAATAGCTTTAAGTAAAATTCAACATCATCTCATATTTAAAACCCTCAAGAAATTAGGCATCTAAGGAACATATTTCAAAATAATATGAGCCATTTATGATGAACCTACAGATAACATCATGCTGAATCGGCAAAAGCTAAAAGCATTTGTCTTGAGAACTAGATCAAGACAAGGGTGCTCACTGTTACTGCTCCTATTCAACACAGCACTAGAAGCTCTAGCAAGAGCAAACAGGCAAGCAAAAGAAACAAAAGGCAATCAAATTAGAAGAGAGGAAGTCAAACTATCTCTCTTCACAGACAATTTCATTCTAGAAATCCTAACCTAGAAAATGATGACCTGGCACCAGGCGTGGTGGCTCACACCTGTAATCCCAGCACTTTGGGAGGCCAAGGCGGGTGGATCACAATGTCAAGAGATCGAGACCATCCTGGTCAATATGGTGAAACCCCGTCTCTACTAAAAATACAAAAAATTAGCTGGGCATGGTGGCGCGTGCCTGTAATCCCAGCTACTCAGGAGGCTGAAGCAGGAGAATTGAATGAACCCAGGAGGCGGAGGTTGCGGTGAGCCGAGATCGCACCATTGCACTCCAGCCTGGGTAACATGAGCGAAACTCTGTCTGAAAAAAAAAAAAACAAAAAGAAAATGATGACCTGGAAAATTCCATGTGCTCCACCAAAAGTCTACTACAACTGATAAATGACTCCAGTAAAGTTTCAGTACAAAAAAAAAAAATCAATAGCACTTCCATATACCAATAACATCCACGCTGAGAACAAAATCAAGAATGCAATTCAATTACAATAGCCATGAAAAGAATAAAATGCCTCAGAATGCAGTTAACCAAAGAGGTGAAAGATCTCTGCAATGAGAATTACAAAACACTACAGAAAGAAATCAGACAGCACATAAATGGAAAAACATTTCATGCTCATGGATAGAGAAATCAATCCTGTTAAAATAGTCATGTTGCCCAAAGACATTTACAGATTCAATACTATTCCTATCAAAATACCAAGGCCATTTTTCACAGGATTAGAGAAAAGTAAACTATTCTAAAATTAATATGGAACCAGAATAGAGCCCAAATAGCCAAAGCAATCCTAAGTACAAAGAACAAAGCCAGAGGCATCACACTGTCTAACTTCAAGCTATACTTCAAGGATACATTAACTAAAAGAGCATGGTACTGGTACAAAAACAGAAACATAGACAGACAAATGGAACAGGATTAGAGAACCAAAAATAAAGCCACACACCTACAACCAACCGATCTTTATCAAAGTCAACATTGACAAGGGATAGGGGAAATGACTTTCTATGCAATAAAGGGTAATGAAAAATTACCCAATAAAGGGTAATGCATAGTTGGCCATATGCATACAATTAAAACTGGACCCCTTCCTTTCACCATATGTAAAAATTAGCTCAAGGTGGATTAGAGACTATAAAAATCCTAGACACCTAGGAAATACCCCTTTTCTCAACATTAGCCTTGGCAAAGAAGGTATGACCAAGGCCCCAAAATGAATTGAAGCAAAAACAAAAATTGACAAGTGGGTCCTAATTAAACTAAAGAGCTCTCCACAAGAAAAGAGGCTATCAACAGAATAACCAGCAACTGACAGAATGAAAGAAAATATTCACAAACTATGTATCCAACAAAGGCCTAATATCTGGAATCTATAAGGATATTAAATAATTCAACAAGCAACTCCATTAAAAAATAAATAAGCAAAGGTAATGAACAGACACTTCTCAAAGGAAGACATACACGCAGCCAACAAATCTGTTAAAAATACTCAACATCACCAATTATCAGAAAAATGCAAATCAAAACCAAAATAAGATACCATCTCCCACTAGTCAGAGTTGTTATTATTAAAAAGTCAAAAAACAACAGATGTTGGTAAGGAGGAAAAAATGAAACACTTATGCACTGCTAGTGTAAACATAAATTAGTTTAGCCACTGTGGAAAGCAGTTTGGAAATTTCTCAAAGAACATAAAGCCGAGCTATCATTTGACCCAGCAATATTATTACTGGGTATATACCCAAAAGAACATATATCATTCTACCAAAAGACACATGCACTTACATGTTCACTGAACAAACAATGTAATTTTAGAAATCATGACCTAGATGTCACTATTCACAATAGTAAAAACGTGGAAACAGCCTAGATGCTCATTAACAGTAGACTGGATTTAAAAAGAAAAAATGTGGTACCTATACACCATGGAATACTATGCAGCCATAAAAAGAAAAAAATGTCCTTTGCAGCAGCATGAATGCAACTGAATGCTATTATCCTAAGTGAATTAACACAGGAACAGGAAACAAAAGACCACACGTTCTCAGTTTTAAGCAGGAGCTAAACATTGAGTAAACATGAAAATAAAGATGATAACAATGGGAAGAGCACTTGAGAATGAACAGTGCCTGTCTTTCGTAACAAAGAGTAGAAGGCTGTGTTCTAAAGAAAGTTTGAACATTTCTCCATACACCATCCCTTAGTTAATTGCATAGTGGTTTAAGTCTATAAACCAGAGCAGCCTCTGCTTACTCTCTGATCCACCAGATCAGATATGATTGCTGTTTGTTTGTAAAGTGCTGGGAAGTGCAGCTTATGTACAAGTTCTAAGAACTGTACTATTGTTTTTCTCGTTCTACCACA
The DNA here is from genome assembly GCF_001604975.1 of Cebus imitator. Classification (NCBI taxonomy): domain Eukaryota; kingdom Metazoa; phylum Chordata; class Mammalia; order Primates; family Cebidae; genus Cebus; species Cebus imitator. Next base: position 504,553 of record NW_016107666.1, read on the forward strand.
TTCCAGAGTGTACATTTAATGGTGTGTAAATGAGCAGCTGAAATGTAATGCTAACTTATAGAAGCAAAATCCTGTTTTCTCTTCTCAGCACTTCGTATTTGCTTGTCTGTAATAACAGCAAAGCTTAAAATGGATTTCAAATTGGATACTCTACTAATAAAGCTCTTTTGCCATTTTAAATTTTATTTTATTTTATTTTATTTCCCATTTATTTATTTTATTGTATTTTAGGTTTTGGGGTACATGTGAAGAACATGCAAAATTGTTGCATAGGAACACACATGGCAGTGTGATTTGCTGACTTCCTCCCCATCACCTACATCTGGCATTTCTCCCCCTGCTATCCCCCCCCAGCTCCCCACCCCCCACCGTCCCTCCCCTATTTCCCCCCAACTGACCCCAGTGTGTAGTGCTCCCCTCCCTTTGTCCATATGCTCTCATCGTTCAAATGATTGAGACAGAATGCTAAAATAGCTCTCTAAAGAACCTTAAAAATGTACTGAAGTTATCAAAGGGCATGCATGTAGGATATGTAAATAACTCCTTCAAATCAATAAGAAAAAATAGATAACCCAATGGGAAAATAAAGTGCAAATATTTTGAACAGGTACTTCACAGAGGAAGTTATCCAAATAATATGTGAATAAATACTCAGCTTCATTAGTCAGCAGGGAAATGAAAATTCAAAACCCAATGTAATTTCTATACACATCAACAAAAATGAGTAAAAGAAAATATATAGATAACACCAAGGGCTGACATCTGGACTGCCATACATTGCTACTAAGTGTGTAAATTCATACAGCTACCTTGGAAAACTACCAGAAAGCTGAACATACACACCTTCACTGACCTAGCAATATGAACCCCTAAGACATGGTCATATGTAATCCCTACAACCCAACAATTCCACTCCTAAGAAGTTCCCCAACAGAAATTTTTGTCTAAACATGGGCAAGAATGTTTATAACAGCCTATTAATAGTAACCAAAATCTAAAAAAATAACCTAAATATCCTTCAAGAGTAGGGTACATGAATGTATTACGTATATTTGCACAATAGAATACTATCAACAATGATATAGAGCTACCTATAAACTATACATAGCAAAATAGACAAATCTTACAAAAAGAATAATGAGTGGAGATACAAGTCAGATACAAGATCCTGCATGCTCTACGATTTCAGTCATACGAAGTTCAAAAACAGGCAAAACTAGTTGACAGTGTTAAAAGTCAGACTAGGGCTTGTCCTTGGGAAATAAGTGGCAGATGGTGACTGGGAGGGTACAAATGGGATTTCTGAGGTTTGGCAATATTCTACTTATTTATGTTAAATAGGCTATACAGTCATTATTAATACTTTACATATATTATTCTGCAATTAAAAGTTCATTTAAAGATTTTTAGGATAATTTTATTCCATAACTGTGAACAATTATACCAAGTTAATTTATTTATAGTTTAGGGGGCAGGGAGGGGAGGTGACTACAAAGTTGAACACTGTCTCACAGCTTCTGAAACTAAGGTCACTACTGTTTTGTTTAACAAAGACTTGTAAATATTAAATATGAATGTATTTAGGCAATCTCGTAAAATAGATGTTAGTGTTGTTCTTATGTCAGAGATGAAAAACCAAGGACTGATTAGGTAAAAAAACTTGCCCAAGTCAATGAATGACAGAAACTAGTTTTAAATCCAGGAGGTCTGGCTTGAGGAGGTGAGTAAACAACATTGCCTTAATCACTTCACCAATGGTTCCCCAAAACTTTGGTGAGAATCTTTCTATGCTCTAAAAAGTTATTAAGAAGTTGAAAGAATTTTTTATTTATGTAGGTTATGTTTATCAATATTTACAATGTTAACATTAAAAGAGAAAAAAATCAGATTATACAACTATTAGGTCTCAAAGGAATGATGTCATCACATTTCATGTAACCTCCAAAAAACTCCACTGTGTATGAATGAGGTAATGACAGTGAAAAAGTCAAGTAATATTCTAATATTATTATGAAAATAGTTTTGATTTCACATATTCTAGGATAGACTGAGAACCACTGCATATACTATGCTGCCTCTCTATTAATGAGAAGAAAACGAACATCTAATGATCAGAAAGAGACAATGTTGTAGCAACTTATCATACCCCCAGCTCAGACATCACAGTGTAAATTAAGCCTACTCTTAAGAATACAGTATAGAAGCAGACAATTTGGATTTAAATAGTTAGAACACTACAATCTTTTCTCAAGGAAAATTATTTCATCCCTCTGAGTGTCTGTCCTTTAACTGAACAATGAAAAGAGCAACACCTAGTTCCTATAGCTATTGTTACAATTAAATGGCATACAAATTGAGTGAAAATGCCCCCATCATGTCCAATATACAATAGGAATTCCATGAACATTTGTGAAATTTCTGTGTCACTTCACCCCCATGTAAAATAAACAAAGAAAAATAAAACTTCAAGGAAGAGCCTTAGTCTACTTTTCTTAACAGCTCAACAATGATAAATGATTCAAATCTATCTGATTGTAATTCTTCCAACTTTTGTTCCTGACTCTATGTTCCCTGGAAGATAATGACTCTGAAAAAATATTCTTTGGATTGTTTCACCTTTGCTGAAATTTATCCAACACTCTCACTAGAAAAGTTATTTCAATGTTAGGAATCTCAGGTGTCTCCAACTTTCTCAAGTATTATAATGGAATGTCTAAACAAATCTACTTTATTTTTAAAAACAACTACATATTCTAAGCATAATTAGAAAGATACGTGTAGAAGGCAAGGAGATAATGTATGATATCATGAAACAAAATAAATAATGAAAAGTCTTGAAAAGCATTTCTTTAAATTCAAAGCCTACAAACTTTTCCTGTAAAAGCCAAGATAGTCAATTTTTTAGGCTTTGTGGGCCACATTATCTATGTCACAATTAACTCTGCCATAATGCAGAAGTAGCCACAGACAATATTTAAGTGAACAGGCATAGCTGCATTCTAATTAAACCTTCATTTACAATAACCTGTTGTGGGTCACGTTTGGCTCAGAGGCCCTTGTTTGCTCACCCCTCATTTAGATGACAAAGCCAAAGTGAAATGATTTTTTTTTTAATGATATTCTATTCCTCAATTTCTTCAGGCTTGTTTTTAAAATGGCCTGGGAAAACTATGACAATTGAATCTAAACCAACTTGGTCCCGTAACATTGGAGAGCCTTTCTTCCAGCCTTGGGCTAATTAAGGGCTTGTTTCTCTTCCACGGAAATTCATGACAACTCCACAAGGATGAGGCACTGTATTTTCATTCATCTTCTAGTTTTATCACAGCTGTGCCATTCCTGTCAGCAAAACTTGGGGGCTGTCAGCATTTTCATTATAATGCCAGCATCTCAGGAGGTTATAAATCTGCCTAAGATAGCCTGAGCTAAAACTTAGCATAATAGCCTCTAGGCCAAAGATGAGCAGCTGGCTCAACAAAATGAAGTTCATACTGAAAGGTAGGCCAAAAAGCTATCTTTGTAAAATTCAAAAATATTTTTGGTTGTGAAGATCCACATGCAACTCAATTTAACAAATAATTATTGAATTGCTGCCATAGGTATCCTCTGTTATTTTATCTGCCCCATTTTACTTTCCTCTGGGAAGTACATCTCCCCCGGTTCACGTAAGTCTCTAATGAGGCTCTCGAGCAAGCAGTCTTGCCTTGCCTTCCCCCAGAGTGGCTCACATGATCCAAGGGAGCTAATTAGACTATCTCATTTCCCTAGGCACAGAATTCCCCAGACATTTGGGACTGTTTCAGTTTTCAGGGTTTTTATGGCTGCCGGGAACAAAACGATCTCTCTTTTTCTGTGCTATTTTTAAAGCAGACGCATAAGCATGTAGCTTCTGTGTGTGATGAATTTGAGGCGCCCAAAGGACATTCTTTCGATGATAATTAATGGCCAGTTGAATTCAGAAGCCTGACAATCCAAGAAGAATTTGAGGATGCAGCTATGGATTTGGAAGTCATCAAATTCTGGGATCCTGCAGCTCTCTGGAACATAGTTTAAAAATACTAAGAACACAACTAGAAAGTAAAGACATTCCATGACTACTCAACAAATAGACTGTGCTTCTACTATGTACTTCTCTCTGGGATGTATGCTAGGAATATAAATGAATGAGAGTGATGGTTAGGACTGATAAGCAGGTACTAATTCAAAGCACTTATCAGCTGAAGTCTCCTGTTCCCTTAAGATGTAGGTAATATGATGTTACGTCCCCATACCATGACCCATGGAAGTCCAAAGTCCCCTGAAAATTTCTGTGAAATACCGGGGCTAATATTTTCTAGTCACCTCTCTCCAAGTTGCTCCTTCCACATACACTGTTTTCATTCCTTACTGGAATGGAAATGCCTACGCTGGAGACACGTTTATAAACCCCAAATGCATGTATTGCCCATTCATTGGGCATGTGTTTGTGTCCTGTTAATATACTTTGCATTTGTAAATATCACTCTTTTTTTTTTCTTGAGACAAGTTCTCACGCTGTCACCCAGGCTGGAGTGTAATAGCATAATCACAGCTTACTGCAGCCTCAATCTCCCTGGTTCAAGTGATCCTCCTGTCTCAGCCTCCTGAGTAGCAGAGACCACAGGTACGTGACAACATGCCTGGCTAATTTTTGTATTTTTCTAGAGATGATGTTTCCCCATGTTACCCAGGCTGCTCCTGAACTCCTGGGCTCAAGCAATCCTCCTGCCTCGGCCTCCCAAACTACTGAGATTACAGGCATGAGCCACAGAGCCCCACCAATAACACACTTCTTCAACCATACAATAAACTTCTTGAAAACATAGATTATATCACTAGTCCTCAGGCTAACCACAGTACCAACGTCTTTGTTGATAAAGCCTCATTCTACTCATTGGCCTACACTTCACTTTAGATACCTCACCCTTCTTTGTCTATTGCAAGTGACAGAGAAGCAGCCTGCCCAGTTGCTAGTTCTCCAAATCAACCCAATAAAGCAATCATAGGATTTTATCTTGTGGCAGTACAAATATAAAAGACAGAAAAGGCTGTGTCAGTGCAAAACCATCTGGTGCATTCATTAGGTTAGGCTCAATTGTGATGACAAATGGGTCCAAAAATGTAAGTGGTACAAACAAAATTGAAGTTTATTTTTTGTTCACAAAACAGTTCAACATAGGTGTTCTTGATTGACTGTGACCCTCTTCCTTGTAGTGATTCAGGAATCAAGATTCTTTCTATCTTGTGGCTCCAGAATCCCTTAGGACCTCATCAACCTCTAAATCCAGGTGGCCAAGAGTGTGGAGGAGGCACACTCACTTTCCTAAAAGCCCCGATCCAAAGGTAACACAAATCACATGAATTTAACTCCATGGACACACTAGGAATTCAGCCTATCCGTATGCACTGCCAAAATTCAATCACTATTTAAGGATAGAATGGATGTAGATGGACAGCTAGGGGCTCCACCATTCTCAGTTTATCTACTTTACTTAAGAACACCCCGCAGACAAGAGGCTCAGTGAATTCTCATTTATCCCCTTTAACTATCACTCAGCTTTTTCTCTTATAGTCCCAAGCATTTTCTTCTATATAACCTCCTCCCAAACACCCCCTAATTCCACCCTCTGTCTTATGATTATAAGAAGGTAAAATTTCAATACTTCTCCATCGTGATCATGGCTATATTTCTAAGCATTGTTTAACAAAGCCATGAGTGTCTGATTTATTCATTACCTCTACAAACAAAACCCAACCTGAAAAATATTCCCAATCTTACAAGACTATACCTAGAAAATATTAAAAGGAAACTTTCAAATATATCATCTATCCTAACAGCTTCTCTTTCTTTCAGCAGACTTCTTCCTTTTTCAGCAAACTTCTCCCTCTCCCTAGGGTAGAATTGCCAGTCTCATATGCATTTCTACATGCTTAGCTTCTAGTACCAGGGATGTCACTTTATTAATCAAATTGTCTTCAGTGCTGCTATTTACTCTAACCTGAAAAACTATTATGCATACATTTGGTCAACAAATACTTATTAAGAGCCTACTATGTGCTCAGCAGCATGAAAGGCTGGAGACTTGTGGATGAAGAGAATATAGTTGCAGATCACCAAGGATTTACTGTCTAGTACAGGAGACAGGTTATAAACAGGTATTTATAGAGCCCACTGCTGTAATGGAGCTCTGAACAGTGCCTCATAGGACAAGAAATAAAGGGAGAACTGAACTCTACTTGAAGATGTCAGGGAAGTGTTATTCACCAGCATTTATTGAGTTCCCAATTTGTACTCAGTGCTATGATGGGCAGAATGAAGGCCAGAAAAGAAATAAAATGTTCCATCCTTGTCCTTGATGAGCACATCATCTCTATCCATACAGTAATAATGTTCTGTACAAGGCTGTATAGAGCGTTGCAACTCAATGAAAACAGATATTAATGATGTTGAAGATGAGGCAAGCATCCTGGGGAAGGTCAAGTCATAAAGTGAGCCTTGAAAATTTGTTTTAGTCTGGATGAGAGTTCAAAGGGGAACAACTGGCTTTGTAGACAAAGAAAATAAATAGAGTGACACAGGACAGGGAATGTAAGCAGTGTGTACCTGAAACAGTAAAGAAAGAATCAGGAGTGACAGGAGTTAGTAGAAAAGAATGGAAGAGAGTCTGGAAGAAGCTGGGTGGAACCAAACCTTATGAGTTGAGCAGGTGAGATAAAATTTAACATGCACAAATTAAGAAACTGTTGAAGTCCTGTGAGTAAAAACACATTTGATAGAAGCAGTGTTTAACGAGACTTTTGTGACTGCAGTAATCTAATCCATTCAATAAATGCTTGTGAATTTTTAACCTATATAAAAATATAGTTGATATAAAAAATATAAGAATATAATATGTTCTTCACTTTCAAGAGTTAGGAAACACTGGTGCTGCTGAGTCATTCTGTATTGAATGGTATAATTTTGATGTTCTGGGTCCCTAGAGTCAAACTATAAATGAAAATCAGTTGGAGGCATTCCAAGAATTGGGCAAGTAAAATCTCAACTTCATGATGCTATTTTCTAAATTCTTTAATGATACTTTTCCTGTGGGAATCCATTAAAGTCCCCCTTAAATCACTGTATTTCATATTTTTCCCTAAATGTTCTCAATATTTCATATTTTCCCCTTAGTATTCTCAAATGAACAAACTCACTAGCTTCACTTTAAAGGAATTTTGATTGGGTTTTATTTTGTTTCTAAAGGCATATTACTTTTACTCCGAATCTGATCATCTTGGGAGAAGCAAATTCATTTCTCTCCTTAATTTTCCCAGCTGGACATGATAAGTTGACATCTCCAGTCAAAAGCATTACTTTCACTTGATCTACAATGCTCAAGATTCTAGATGATCTGCTTAAAAGTCAGGTTTTTCTTCTTTAAAAGCAAAGCTTGACATACAGACAGAGACCCAAAAGAAATCACTCTGGAACGTTGTGTTTTCTTGGTCTTACCACTTAAAGAAATTCACCTGAAATGCCTATAGTGGTAAACCAAGTATCATGAATAAATGAAAGATCCCTCATCTGATAAAAACCACAAGGAAAACACAATGAGGAACGGCAAATAACAGAGTCCCAGTGTTGGGGGAAAAATAGACAACAATGAGGCCTGTGGCAAAGTCAATTCTCATGCCCCGTTCTAATAAACCAGCTGCTACGGAGATCACTTATCTTTTTCACACAAGCATGGCCAGCATTTTCAGATTTTCTCATTTTTCTAAAGATAGTGTAATTCAGATTTTCACATGAAATCTCTTGATTTTTTTAAATTGTGGCAATCACAGCAGAGACGGTATTGTTGCTACCCAGTCACCATTCCTGACCCACTTAACCATCACTCACCTCCTGTTGCAAAGGCTGAAAAAGCTAATCACTCACTTTCCAAGACCTCCTGTTTCTAGCAATGGCGATGTGTCAAAATTTTGGCCCGTAAGAAATAAAGAACAGTTATCTGGGGAGATTGTAAAGAAAGTTGTTCCCAGAATGATTTTTTCTCTTCCCTGATAAAAGATGAGAGTGAAGTGAGAAGAGATCATATTCACTATTTTGGCTTTCACCCTGCTTTTGCCTCTAGTTAAAGCCGTTTATGTGTTGTTATGCCTGGAGATGTGGCAGCCATTTATAACCATGAGAGAAGGACAAGAGAGTCATGGAGATGCCAACCTAGAGCTCTGACATAATTGAGCCACTGATCTATTTCTAAACACATCTATCACTATTATTTTTAATAAGATAATAAATCTACTTATTAATTAAAAGTTGTATAGAATTTGTTTATAACACTGTCAAGAATACCTAAAAATGTTCTAACTCTTAACCGAGATTATAGAGATTCAATGTGACATCTTCCAAAAATTTCCACCATAGGTCACACGAATTTCTTTATTTCTACTCTTTTACCATAGTTTGGGTCAGTACCCTACATAGCACAACTGGGAAAAAAAATTAGCCAGCTTGAGAAGCCAACTTCAGCAAAGAAGTAGGGAGAAAAAGAGGCTCTTGGTTTTTACCCAATCTGAGCATCAGATTCTTGACATATAATAATCACCAGGCAATGCCTCTATATGCCTCTTTCTGGGAGGAGCTTTAACCTGGACTTCAAATTAAATAAATTTTAGTGTTAGTAATTTGTGTCAGAACTAGTTTTCTCTTGATTCTCCAGGCTTAGAGTATATACTTCTATGTTGATTTGTGTCTTAAATAAATAGCAAGAATTTTCCTGCAGTATTGGTATAAGACTGCTCAAAGAAGCCAAGAGATCTGACGGGCAAAGTTCCAGCCTCATCTTGGCACAGCCAACCAGTCAAACAGCATGTAACACTGTGATAATTAGAACATTTTCCTTTTCAAAAGCATGTGATTCACAACAATGTTTTTCTCTATCTAGCTTTTATCTCTCCTGAATCTCAAACATCTTCCTAAGCAAGGACTATTTCACAATCCTATTAAAAAATGAAAAAGCTGGTCATCTTAGATCAAAAATTATTAATATAGGACTAAAATATTCTGAAGGAGAAACATGTAAATATAGAAAAATCTTCAACTGTCTAGAGACCACCTCTGCTTGAGTTGAACAAATTCTGTTCTGAGTATTTTGAATTTGACTAGTTATGAGGACTTACAGCCTTTGAATAAAGCCAATAAAATCTGGATGTTTCCAGCTAATGAAGAAAAAAGCTCCCTTTAAGATTTTTAATGAGAGGAAGCCTTGGTTAGAGCATTCACTTTCTATAGAGAGAAAATAATTTGCTAAGTGGAAAAAAAAATTTCTAGAAAGAAATTACTACATCATGTTTGTTTAAATTCTTTTTAAACTCAGCATTAAAGATCTTTTGGTTGTTATGTGTGATCCAATGAGCATAAGATTAAATGCTGAGTTACCAAAAGTTAAACTTTGAATTTTCATCTTTTACTTACATCTTTCGGTTACTTAGAAACAAAAAAAAAGTTTTGAAAAATAATTCCTTAAAGTCATGTAATTTAATGTAATATATGAAGTATGAATAGAATGTTTTCAACAAACTTCTCATAAATGTTGCTCATCCCAACAGCAATGCCCTGAGATTAGTTCAGTCCTCATCTGATTTGTCCTGTATGCCTGTCTTTCACAAGACCCCATGACAGACAGAACTCCTAGAAAAAGAGTGTGGAACCCTAGAGCTTGAGATCTCCTTAGCTGGAATAGCAGTTGATGGCATTATAATGACATTACAAAAGCTTTATACTATGAAAGGTGCTAAAGACCATGAGTCCTCAAAGATTTGCCTATCAGTGAGATCAGATAAAGGCAACACTGAAAAAACATCCTTACATACTAGAACTTTGCCCTCTAGACTTGTCTCTGCTCTGCTATTTTTATCATCCATGATTGTCATTGCCACCCTAGAATCTAAACTGTCAATTTAACATAGTGTATATTAGTAGGTTTGTAAAACCCAAATTAGTTCAATGTGCTGTACAACACACCATCTCAAAATGTAATAGTTTAAAACAGTTCTGTATTAGGACTCATGAATCTTCAAGCCATCTAGATGGGTCTGCCATCTGCCCAGGCTTAGTTAATCTTGGCTAAGCTCTTTCACATGTCTGAGGCCTTGCCTGGGAAACTGGGTTGACTCCTTGCTGGTCCACGTGGTACCTCATTCTCCATCACACCACCCAGGATTGTGCACAAGACGGCTGGCAGCATTCCAAAAGATAGAGCGGAAACCACAAAGCCTCCTGGGGCCAGGCTTCTAACTCACACATAGTTACTTTTCTGCATTCTATTTGTCAAGGGAAGTCATAAGCCCAGCCTAGGTTCCTGTTTTGGAGAAACAGAGCGTACCTTTTCATTGGAGAAGCTGTAGAGAAGGGATCCCATTGAGAAGGGACGGGATATTGTAAGAGGTGAAGAATGGCAGCTATTTTTCCAGCCTGACACAGAAACAAGCAACTCTTCTAAGCAAAAATGTTGTTTCTTTGTGGGAGTTTGATTTGGAATGAGGGAAAGAATTATTTCTAACACCAAAGGGTCTTCACCACTTGAAACGTATTAACCAGGTAAAGCCAGGTTTCCAACTCACCAAACTCACCAGTTTCCCCCTCTGCATTCTGTTGCTAAGCATGCCCCTTCCCATGAAACAATCTTTCAGTTCATACCCAGGAAGGAGGGTTTGGAGGACAGTATTTGTTGATAAGTAATTGAGGCAGCCTCTGGCCTGGAATGCATCCACTGAACTGGAAGAATCAGTAAGCAGCTACAAAAATAAAATGTTCTGTGGACAAATGAATGCTTGGCTCCTTCTAACAGAGGGGACTGCAGAGCTCAGGAAGGGCAGAAAAGGTCAGTGCAAGAACAGAGTCCTCACCATGGTACTACCAACTCCCAGCAAGGCTCCAAGTCCTCGGGGCAAAAAGAGGAGGAGAAGAAAGCCCCTGACCCCCTGACCGAAGGAAGCAGGATACCCATGAAAGCAAAGACAGAGAAAATAAAAAACAAAGAGGCAATAGAAATCTGGAAGACCAAAAATAAAATGTCTGAGTTTTAAGAAAGTTTTAAAATACTAGTTTTTCTGGAAAGAAAATTACTAGCATGCATGCCAATTTTCCCGATAATGTATGTAATATTTGGACATATAGAAACAAAAATAAATAGTTTTTTGATATTTAAAGATTTTATTCCCAAGCTATGGATTACTCAGTCCTCTTCTTCTTTCTATTTCCTCCAGCCTAGCGTCCTTTGTCAGATAAATGGAGACTCACAGAAACCCAATAATGCAAGAGGAAAGCAGGGAATAATAGAAATTATTGACTACTATATACCAAAAATTATGTCTATGTTCAACATTAGCATCCTAACAATCCATAGACGAAGGTATCATTATATCCCTCTGACACATTTAAAACATCAGGATTAGTACTGTAAACTAACTTTCACAAGGTCAACCATTTGGGATGTCTTAGATTCACACCCATTTCTGCTTGACCTCCAAGTCCAGTTGCTTAACAAGTTTCCTTAAAACTCTGAAACCAATTAAAGGGCTTCATTTTGGTGTTGGGGTTCCCAACACCAGCAGGACTGTTGAGCTGGCAAGCTGACGTGTCAGTTTCATGACAGGCTTGAACCCCTCCTGCCACCTCCTGGTCTAAGGCTTTCCCTCACATCACACTCCTAAGCAGGGAAATTGAATCCTTTAATTTATTCATTTATTCCAAATTTGCTTATTTGCAGCTGCTATGTCCCATGTGCTGTGTGAGGTGACACAGAGGGAACAATACACAGAGTTCCCAACCCTCATGGAACATAAGGCCCGGCAATCCCAAGATAAATGCTGGATTGGAAGGAAGCCTAAAGCAGGCAAAGTTTGGGGACTCAATTATCTACATGATTCTTAATTCTTCCTTCTTTCTTGCTCCTTTGATGTTTTGTTCTTCCTTCCTTAGATCACCCCTTTCACTGTGCTTTATAACAGCAGACTTTATACAGCGTTATTCAATGCCTCAAACAGAACGGATCTGAGTTCCCACTCCCCACATTCAAGGTTTTCTTCTGTAATTAAAGGTCTGAAATATACTGAAAACAACAGCTCTGAAGCTTTGAAAGTCCTGAGTACAGTACCTATTATCACACCAGTTCCCCTAATCCCTTCAGTATGGTAGTAAAACTCACTGCCAGGAATTTTCTCCATAGGGTGCCCACTGAAATATCTCGATTTGCTGTAGCGTGATTTTTTTTGTTTCTTTAGCACTATGCTAATATGTCTAGAGGGAGTTATGCTAGGGTAATACCTCCAGAAAGCAAAGCTGGAGACAAAGGCTGGGTGCAGATGGTTTGATGGGAGACAGTCCCAGAAAGCAGAAGTGAAGGAGTAGAGAAAGGACAGCAAGAAAAGACAGTACAATCCATGTTATTCTGCTGATTACTGCTGTGGGCAACTAGAGTTCACTCTCACCGAGGCCCCTCTGGGGAATGGTGTGGGTCAGACCTCAGATTTGTCTCACCAGATGACAAGAAGCCTCAGACTTTATGCACTGACTCCCACCAGCCTCTGAAGCAAGGCTATCTCATAGGTCATTCGCTGCCCCAAGCTTCCAGGTTGTGTCTGTATATGACTGCTCAGCCTTCTCTGCTTTCAAAAAGCCCTCCAAGGCAGCAGAGAGAGGTCACATCCTGTGCTTGATGTGGGATGCTGGTAACTCATATGGAGCTGTCTACCTCAGCTGCACCAAAATCAGGTGAGCTAAAAGGATGAACCCGGGTGCATCATAAATGTCTGCTAGAAGTATCATCAATGTTTTTAAAACAGTAATAAGTATTGATACAATTTAGTAACTTGTAATTTACAAAGTGCCCTACACATACATAATTCATTTGACTCTCATAGTAGCCATCTGTGAGATTGGTATTATCATTATCACATTTTCCTAATGGAGTTCTGAGGATCAGAGAAATTAAAAATGGTAAGAATATCCCGTCTTACTTAGAGTTCTAGTCTGCTTCTGCCAATTATAATTGATTGAATCAGATTATCTTCGTTTGAATCATCAATATACCCTATACCTTCTGACCTGGAAATGCTGAACAGAATTTTTTAATTTTCAAATTGTTTCAGAACCACAAACACCTGGACTAATAATACTCTAAAGAAAAGCCATCAACAATTTATATTCTTCTTATCCTGCAATACATAAATCAGAACTATAGAGTCCAAGAAATAATTAACAGGTTCCAGTTTTTCTTAAAATAGCCCCCAGTATAACTCATGTGGCAATTCCAACAATATGAATGTTTATTACTCATGCCAAAAATCCTCCATAGAAATCTGTTGCTGAAAACATTATGTGGCCATGTTCCCATATGCAGATATGCTTGTTTTTCTCTGTTCCATGCCAGGGTACTTAATCCAGTCATCATAATAATTGCTGTTTTCTCTGCCCTCTTTATATAATTATTAGTGTATGGCTCTAAAAGAATCTTGAGATTTTTAAGAATATGGGAAAATCTACCAGAAACATTAATAGAATCACGCCCACATTTCAATTCTCTGATCTTTGCTTTTTCAAAAAATAGGCAACTAAGTATATTTCTCCTGAAATGTCACTGTGCATTTAAAAATATTCCAAAATGATATTTATTTTTATCCCTTATCCTCTCTGTAGCCAAATCTTACTTAGCAAATTTTGTACTTTGGTAATACAATCATAATTTCATTTACTTTTCCTACTAGCAAATATGCATATGTAACTCACAGTCCTTAAAAGTAGAGTAGGTGAGTTAACCTTAGAATGTGAGTTTATCGCAAATAACAGTAAAAACACAGTAAGATTTTTGGAAAAAGAGAAAATATCCAGTCTATAGGTCTGCCTTCCTGTCATAAAGAGAAAAGACAAAATTATTTCTAGTTCTTCTTAATAATAAAATCTGTTTACTACTATTTCCAAACAATTCTGTTAAATGGCCTGATGAAGTAAGATTCCCAGCAAAAGAGAAATATATCTATGTCACAGTTTTAAGTTCCTTGATTATAATTATTATTTCCTATTGCTCTGCTTTGATGTATTTTGCAAACATATCAGGGCCAGAGAGCCTCCTACCAACTTCCTCTCAGTGTTTACAGAAGGGTTTACTATGTCTCTCTCTTCATCCTTTGATATCAGAAAGGTTCAGTCTACAAAACCAAGAGGATTAAAGGGCTGCTTATTAAGAAATTATTAATAACAAAGTTCTGAATAAGGTCAACACATCAAGTTTGACAGATTTGTACGTGCCTCTAATATTTTTGCTTAACTGCAGAGAAATGTTTCACTCAAGCAGCCAAGAAAATAACTCATCGAAATGTTCAAAAGACAAAACAGCTTTTATTTTAGACTAAACTAATGAGAAGTAGCTGTTTTCTCACAACATGCATGAAAACTTCAAGCATCCCTTGAAGAACACAGATTTGAATCTTCTAGTCTACCTTAAATCCTGGTGATAAAGAAGCTTCCAATATTGTTGTTGAGAATCAACTGGTTTTCACAACCAAAGTGCAAAACAAAGGTTAAGTTCTAATGACTGTAAAAACAAGGAACTGAAGTTGCCTACAGAAAGCACAGCAATGGGACACCACAGTACCTTTCATATGTCATCCTAAGACATTATTCTTGAAACTACCCATTTCAGTAGGAAATCATACTTTGTACAATCATAACTCTAAAACTTCCAATAAATAAAGCTTCTTGGGAAGGGAAAATGTATATAATCCCATTAGTAGAGTCAAAAAACATCTAATTCAGTATTTGGAGGTAGCTATACTTAAATAATAGATTACCCCGTATTTCTTGTTTCACTCATTTATGCAAATATAATAAATACCTACCACGTGCCAGGTATTCTATGATGCACTGGAGATAGGGAAATAAAGACTGTATAGTCTCTGAAGTGGAGGAGAATCACTATGCAAAAGGAGACATAAACAGATGAAAGCCATGGCAAGTAAAACACGCCCCAGTGAAGCTATCAGCTAGATGCAATGAGAGACCAAAGGAGGCAATAATTTAGCCTCTGACCAAGGAATTCATGTTCAATAGGGAAGTGCTTTTGTCCTGAGGCTTAAAAACTAAAGGTGCTCACCAGGTCCAGGATTGAGAGGTGAGGTGTCATTTCAAGCATATATACATATACAAACTCAAACACACAAACTCATCGAAATGTACAGGCTTAAAGAGGTAAAATATCCAGGGGTATACAGCCTTCGGATATGTCTAAATCTAAGCATTCAACAGATGACGTACTAGCCTTTCTAATTCTCAGCTCCATTTTCCTCTCTGCAGACTCACTACTGAGGCAGACATCCCTTTCATGGTGGCAAGGTGGCTGACAACAACTGTAAGCTTGCACGGAAGGCTCTCATGAACCCCAATGAAAAGAAATGTTTCTTCTCTCCAACTAGTTTTACATAAGCCCCGAAACTGGGCCTTACTGTGTCCAACTGAATCACACAATCTCCTGTTACTATGTTCAAGGGAATATGACAGTCTGGCCAGACATAGGTCACAAGTCTACTCCTAGAGCCAAAAGAAGAGTCATCTTTGCCCAAAACACAGGGAGAGGATGTGGGGAAGATCTGGACCCTCAGCAAAAATCAAGATTCAAGGTGCAATGACCAGAACAAAAATGAGAGGGTGGATCTAAGGCATATTCAAAACACATGGTCACTCCAAGGGAATCTACAACAGTTCCACATGGCTAGGGTATGTAGATTAAGGAAGGCAGGAGATCTGGCTGCAAAGATGGTGACAGCAGATGGTAGAGAATGTTTTATGCTATACTATGTAGGTCAGGATACAGGAGATCAGAACTTCTCAGATAATTAATGAATGACCTTCTCACAGCACAGAAACTTCAACACAGTTTAATCTCCAGGGCTTGAGGCTGGAGATTAAAGCAACTTGCTGTTTGGGCCAAAATAATTTGAAATTCACAAGTTTTAACTTTAAGATTTATGCTAACTTATACTGTAGTCTACAAGATATTCCAACTTATTTTTAATGTTTTTTATTTCTATTGAGAAACCAATATTCCAGGAATTGCAAGAAAGAGGGGCTGAAGGGAGAATGTTGATCTCCTTTTCATCCTCTGGCTTTGCATACCAAGAGCAACAAGTATTTACTGAGTCCCTGCTATGTGCCAGTTCTATTCAGGGATCATCACGTCCTCCTATTAGGAAGCTCTGTAGAGACAACAAGCAGCCATTTAAAGAGTTAAAGGTGGTATGGAAGGCTGGTTCTCTGAAAGGAAGTGCTGAGACAGAGTTCTAGGTGCCAGTTGTTTACGAGGGATCAATACCTGTGAAGAGAAGAGAGAGGAAGGAAGTGCAAGTGGGTGGAGAGAGAAGTTAGGGCTTTTCCGAGTTGTAGTTCTTCAAGCACAAATCTCCAGGCCTTGTTCCCATTTCCACTCAGGGTGTGACTTGTGTGGTCAGAAGGAAAGGTGGGACTGGGAGAAGGGAGAGAGACTCTGTAACTGAGGCAGATATGAAAGGAGTGGAGAGCTGAGGCTGTCTGCTGACCACACTCCCTATCATAAGGAATAAATTTCTTCCTCAAAGGAGAATCTAGCCTATCTCAGTGTCTACCATGGGTGGAAAGTGACAGGAGCAGATTTCCCTTACAAGGATTACTCCAGGAACTACTGGGGGAGAGGACTGACGCAATAGTCTAGGTGAAAGCTGATAAGCTTTGGTATTTCTTCTTTCCTTCTCTGGTTTTACGTTTTAGTACCTAAAATCAGAAGGAACTGGGCAAAGGAGCAGGCTGGTAGGATGAAAATATGATGTGCCAACTTTCCTTTGAATAGCTTTCCTCCTGCACACCCACATATCCTTCATTAAATTGCATTTGCATTATTTTATGGTTTGTCCAGCACCATCATATACCTCATCTCATTTGTTTGATACTCACAGCAAATCTATATAACTACATTATAATGAATATAAGTCAGATTGCACTATTTAGCTTTCTGCTCTCACCTGCATGATGTAGGACCCCTGAGCACTGTCTAGTCCTTATACACACGGTTTCTAAAAGTAGTCTTATGTGCCCTTAAAAACAAGTTCCTCTTCTCGCCTCCTCTACCAGGCATCATTTCCTCCAGTTGCTCATCATTCCTTCTTGCTTTTCTCTTATACTCTCAACTGCCAATTCTTATACCATCAGGCAGGTTTGAAGCAAGGAAGCAGGCTGGTCCATTATTTCTTGCCTTAAGTCCTATTTCTTTTTTGTTTCCTCCCTAGTTTATTTCCTGTACTAGCCAGAAAGATTCAATGACCCTATTAGAATTGCTTGAACTGGCAAGATCTTGTCTAATTAGAACCACTGTGAACTTCTTACCACCAGCAACAGCGTCCCCAGAGGTACGTCTCTGGCTTATGAGCTGGTTGCTCCTGAGTGTCGTTCCCACCCTGTAGCCTTGAAAGGACTAGTCTGGGAGATCACTGGTAGCTGAATTTAAGTTGACATTCCCTAACCAATCGCTAATTGGACCTCCTTTACACCCTCTGGGAAGTGCAAATGGGTCTGCTCATTGATGTATCAGGAGCTCCTTCTCCCAAAAAATCTTTACCTAAATCCAACAAGATGGTGGGGGTCCATAATTGCCTCAAAGAGTAGAGTAAGAATTACAATAGCTAGTTAGTATGACGAACACAGTCAGAGTATAATCTGTTTCACTACATGTTAGGATTCTCCAGAGAACAAAATCAATACGGGGTGTGTGTGTGTGTGTGTGTGTGTGTGTGTGTGTGTTGTGTGTGTAGAGAGAGAGAAAGAGAGAGAGAGAGATTTATTTCAAGGAATAGGCTCACATGGTGTGGAGGCCTGGAAAGTCTAAAACCTACAGGGTAGGCTAACAGTCCCTCAACCCAGAGAAGGACTGCAGTTTGAGTCCAAAGGCAATCTGCTAGCAGAATTTCCTCTTCCTTTAGAGCACATCAATCTTTTTCTTAAGGCCTCAATGGGTTGGATAAGGCCCACCCACATTTTGGAAGGTCATCTGCTTTGCTCAGAGTCTACTGACTTAAATATTAACCTCATCATTAGAAAAAACACAGAAATATCTAGAATAAAATTTGACCAAAATCTGGGTAACATGACCTAGCCAAATTGACATAAAATTAACCATCACAACTATTAAGATATAAAACACCAAAATAGTATCATTCATACTTTGTACATTATCATATGACAGAAAGTTACTATAAAAGTTATGTTTTTACCATACAAAGTTTGTTTTATTTTGTTTGGATTTTTTTTTTACCTTTCATATCAAAAAAAGTAATTTTATTTTCTTTTTTGAGACAGATTCTTGCTCTACCACCCAGGCTGGAGTGTAGTGGCACGATTTCAGCTCACTGCAACCTCCGTCTCCCAGGTTCAAGAAATTCTCCTGCCTCAGCCTCCCAAGTAGCTGGGATTACAGATGCCTGCCACCATGCCCAGTGCCTTTTTGTATTTTTAGTAGAGATGGGGTTTCTCCATGTTGGCCAGGCTGGCCTTGATCTCCTGACCTAAGGTGATCCACCCACCTCAGCGAAGAGTTCTTGAATACAAACAACAGAAACTGACTCTGATTGTATTAATCCAAAGATAATGTATTGGAAAAAACATGAGGAGATCACAGATAATTTATTGGAAAAAACATGAGGAGATCACAGATCAACAAAAATTTGGAAGACCAGGCCTGCAAAATGGAAAAGAATCAAAATACTTGAAGAGGTTAGACCACCAGGAGACCGCTGTTACTGTAAGACAGTGCACCTGCCACCTCATCACTGGGCATCGTCACATCTGCTGCCAGTGTTGAATACTGGTGCCATTACCTTTCTGCTGTTTTGTTTTGTTTTTTGTAGAGACAGAGCCTTGCTCTGTCACCCAGGCTGGAGTGCAGTGGCGTGATCTCGGCTCACTGCAACCTCCACCCGGCAGGTTCAAGCAATTCTCATGCCTCAGCCTCCCAAGTAACTGGAACTACAGGTGTACACCACCATGTCCAGCTAATTTCTTTTGTATTTTAGTAGAGACAGGTTTTCACCATGTTGCCCAGGCTGTTCTCAAACTCCTGAGGTCAATCTGCCTGCCTAGGCCTCCCAAAGTGCTAGGATTACAGGCATGAGCCACCGTGCCTGGCTGTTTGTACCATTTAACAAATTGGAAGTTACTGAGAAACACTAGACTCAAGTCCAGCCCTCAGTCATGTATGCATTCTCCAGCCTCCATTCCAAGTGGAGAGAATATTGGATTTTTTGGCTTCAATAATGGGAGAAAACACCCCACATTCAACAAGACTCAGGCCATGTTAGAGTCCCACAAAATAAGAAAAATGTTCAGAATGTTGTAGTCAAATAATAAAGAATAGATATATCCAATATTTGAAGTCAGAAGACAAATCTGCTTAAATAGTCTATTCCCAATTTGTATGCATGCTCTTTTCTGAAAAAAAAATTCTGAGAAGAGGAGCATGGAGATTCCAATGAGATTTCAATTAGGTGGCTATGAGCCGGAGTGTCTGACTCTCACACCTCTTCCTTAATCCCTGGATCTTGGCAGTGGTGAGGCCAGAAAATCCACCCAAGGGTATTGGCAAGATTTGGGAAGCAGCCCTAAAAGAGCTAATTTGTGATTAAACATAACTGGTCTGTAAATTATCTCACAAGAAGCTCAGGAGGTACCTAACCTATCTGTGGATGTACAAGTTGGTCTCTAAGAGAAGTCAAGTGATCAATAGATATTTATTAACACCTATTGTATCCCAGGCACTATTCTACATGTTGGAAATATAGAGTAAAAAAAAAAAAGATAAGATCCCTACTCTACTGAATCTTGCATTCTAACAGAGAAGTCAGAAATAAACAAACATATAAATAAGTCTGCCAGGTAATATTAAGGACCATGCAAAAAGCAAAGCAGGAGAAATTGGCAGAAAGGGAAAAGAAAGTGCTATTTTACACACAGTAGTAAGAACGAGTTGCCTGGGACGATGATGCATGAGCAGACAGCTGAATAAAGTGAGTAGCATTCCTGTGCATAACTGAAGGAAAAGCATTCCTGAGAGCTGATTCTGCAAATGCATAGGCCCTGAAGTAAAAATGTATTTGGTATGTTTGAAAAATAGCATGTAGGTCTGTGTGACAGGGGTGTAATGAAGTATAAGGACAGGAGGAAAAGATGAGGTTACAGGAGTAGCAGGGGTCGGATCACATAGGACCTTGTAGGTTGTGTTCAGAAGCTAAGAAGCTTGGAGTTGATTCTAAGTAAGATGAGAAGTTACTGGAAAATTTGTAGCAGAAGAGTGGTGGGATCTAATTTACATTTTTAAAGAGTTCCTCTGACTGATATGTTGAAAATAAAATTCGAGGAAGAGGGCAGGAGCATAGAGTCCAATTACACTGTTCCCAGTGAGAAGTGATGAGGCTTGAAGTAGGCTCTTAGCAGTAGAGATAGTGAGAAGAGGTCAAGCTGTGGCTATGTTTTGAAGGTGGAGCCAATAGGATTTATGGACAAGATGTGGAACCTAAAACTGAGAAGAGACAATGATGACTTCAAAGCTGTTGGTCAGAGCAACAGTCATGGTAGAGTTGTCATCATTTGAAATGGGAGAGACTGAAAGATGAGGATATTTAGATAAAGAGTTTTAGTTTGGAACATGTCACATTTGAGATGCCCAACAGGCATCCAAGTGGAGATCTTAGGAGGTCATGAAGATGAAAGGATTCAGCCAAGAGAACGTGAATTGAGTAGCCAGAGAGGTGGACGGAGAACAAAGAGACTGTGATACACTGAGTGGCAAGAGATGAAAGCGTTTCAAGGAGGAGGGGATGAACTATGTCAACTAAAATGAGAACTATATAAGATAAGAGAACCATGTCAAGTCAAATAAGGACCACTGGAATTGATAACATGAAGGTCATTGGTGACCTTGATAATATACTTTCAGAAGACATAAGCCTGGGTACACTAGATTCTAGTGAGATTGGGGGGCAAAGGAGTAGAAGAGGCAATTGACATGTTTTTGAGAAGTTTATTCTCAAAGGGAGCAGAGAAATGGAACAATAGCTATAGGGAAATGTGGAGTTGAAAGTAGATGGGTTTGTTAATTTGCTGGTGGAAGTATGTGAATATTCTCTTCCAGCTGCTTCTATTTTCTCAGAAAAACAAGCAAGGTCTTGGCAGACAGCAAGGCAATAGAGAGATGCTGAAATTTGAGGAGAGAAGAAAAGGCATGTAGAAAAAATGATTTACCCTATATCCATTTCCTCTCTCTTCCTTAGTACAAGATCCCCTATTTTTATCTTGGCCTTTTGTTACCCAGAGAAAGATTTTATGTTCTATCCTCTCTTTCAGTTAAGTGTGGCCAGTTGACTATGTGTGATTATGGCAAAAAGTATGCAGTTGTATGAGATTGGCTAGAAGACTCCTTAAAGAAGAGTACCTCAGCTGACAGGGGCCTCGTGTGTCTCGTGCTTTCCTCTATTCTACTCCTTGGAACTCAGATGTGAAGACTGACGCTCCAGCAGCCATATTAGTCACCTTCGGGATGAAAGCCATGTATAAGCATGGCAGAGGAAGATGAAAAAAAGAGAGTTAATTCATTCTTGAGTCCCAACAACTTCGTACAACTTTCAAAAAAACCATGAAATACTTTCTTGTGCTTTGTGCGAGAGGATTCACCAGTGGATTTCTGTCACATTCAGCTGAATCTAATCCCCACTGCGTATTGTATGAAATGGCCATATGGAAGCATGGAAGAGTGTTAAAAGGAGAAATGACCTAAATTTACCAAGCTGACTAGAGCTTCATGGTCATATATTTAGAGTAAGCTAGCTCATCATGGTTATGTCTTTCTCAGTTGCTTAAGTACAGGGAGCAAGGAGATTTACCAGGGTTGGAGTTTTGCCAAACATACAACTAAAGAGAGGAACAACAGTTAAGAATGCATGCCACTTTGGGAGGCCGAGGCGGGTGGATCACGAGGTCAAGAGATCAAGACCATCCTGGTCAACAAGGTGAAACCCCGTCTCTACTAGAAATACAAAAATTAGCTGGGCATGGTGGCACGCGCCTATTGTCCCAGCTACTTGGGAGGCTGAGGCAGGAGAATTGCTCGAACCCAGGAGGCGGAGGTTGTGGTGAGCCAAGATCGCGCCATTGCACTCCAGCCTGGGTAACAAGAGCAAAACTCCATCTCAAAAAAAAAAAAAAAAGAATGCATGCAGCAGAGTTTTATCATATGATAGAAAGTGGAATCTAAATAAAGTAGCAAAGGAAGTAATAACATAATGGGTCTGAGGTAAAGGGAAAGTATGTTAGCATCCTCGGATTGAAAGCCCTGCTGAGGGTCAAAAATTGAAATAAGTGTGAAATTCTTGAAATTAAGATTTTACCTACAGTTGATGTTAATATCTAAGGCATGTCCATAAAAGTGGGTAGTTGAGAAGCTGAGAGAAGGTATGAGGTAAGGCTAAGGAGTTAAGCAGATCGAATTTACACTGAATCCTGTGATTGGAACTTAGGTCTAGACTAGGTTGCTTTAAGAGATTGAGATCTAACTTAGTCACATAAAAACTTTGCTGGGATTTCTCAACTTATTTTTAAAAGATTGTTTGGAACTTCATTATTATCACAAGCCAGTCATCACCGTCATCTGTGTCCAAGTCCAGTGCCCATCTCTTGCACATGAAGTGATTGCCAGGTCATTATGATCAATTACTAATAATAAAAACTGTGTGCAAATGGTAAAAGCAGAAATTAATAGCTTTTCTAAAAAATTAGAAACCGATGGCAGAAGATGAATAACTAACTTGCCCAAGAAGACATGTGTAGAGCAGATGACATCAGTGGGGTTCTGGTGAGTAAATCTGGTTTTTCTAAGTGGATAAATGCCCCCATCAGAGTAACCTATGAAATAGGAACACTTTTTCTCTATTAACTATGTTATACACAGTGAAATTTCACCCTCCACTCCAATGGAAATTACACAACCCTAAAACAAAAGAAATGAAAAGTATCCCTGCTGTTAGTACAAGGCGTACTCTTTAATCTTTTCAAGCACTTAAAGAAAACCCAGATGCGTGTTTCTAAACTTAAATCCCTATTTAAATCTGACACCTGGAATTCTTATAGTACACAGATTTTCTTGTTCCAAATGTATTCCTTGTGGACCCCTAATGTGGCAAACATAAAAGTAAGCTTACTTTGGTTAAGGCAAGAGTGGAATCCTGGGGCACGTACACTTGTTTTTCTACTTCTGTTTGGGAGCCATGGGAGGACACCCATCCATGGGATCATAGTTCGAAAACAGAGATCAAATTTAGTCCCCATTTTGAACAATGACCCTAGTGTATGCATTTAGTTTAAGGCACGACTATGACCTAAACTAAAATGGTTTTCTAATATTAACATATCACTCTCAGCAAACTGACACAAGAACAGAAAATCAAACACTGCATGTTCTCACTCATAGGCAGGCGTTGAACAATGAGAACACATGGACACAGGGAGGGGAGCATCACACACTGGGGTCAGTTGGGGGGCAGGGCTAGGGGAGGGATGGTGGGGGGTGGCAAAGAAGAAATGCCAGGTATAAGTGATAGGGAGATGGAGGCAGCAAACCACCTTGCCATGTATGTACCTATGCAACAGTCCCGCATGATCTGCACATGTACCCCAGAACCTAAAGTACAATTTAAAAAAAAAAACATGTTTGTATGTATTTATTATGATGAATATTTACTTTATTGTTTTTGTATTAATGATGTGTTTAAGAGACAAATAAATGGAGGAAAGACAAGAAGGTATAAATCTTCACTGTCCTTGTCCTGATCTTGATAGCTGTTACCTTTCTTCTTGCAGAAATCTACAGAAATCTCTGAGAAACAGAAGGAATGTTTTAAAGAATTTGAATCGTAATTATTAGAGTTTGAAAAAAGATGGGATCTCTGAAAAAAAATTCAGATTCCCCATGTTTTCTTATGTGTTCATATTCACTATTAAAGGTAACAGTTAATCAAACTATGTGTAATGATTGGGGCAAAGGCCTCATGCCACTGAGCAGTACAGGGCTTTGAACGTTAGAATACATGAAAATAATGTTAGAATGAAAACTCCTGGGCCATGCTACCCAGAAACTAGCTCCAAGACGCTTGAAATGGAGCCTCAGAACCTGCATTCTTAATAAGCATCTCTGGTTAAGATGTTTTCTAATATCCTTCTAATATCCTGCTTGTGAGTATTAGCTAAAAATATATTACCTCTAGAGATGGAAATCAAATTACTTTTTCCTTTATGTATTATACTTTAAGTTCTGGGGTACATGTGCAGAACGTGCAGGTCTGTTACATAAGTATACACATGCCATGTTGGTTTGCTGCATCTATCACCCCATCATCTGTATTAGGTATTTCTCCTAATGCTATCCCTCCCCAATCTCCCCACTTCCTGCTATCCTTCCCACCTCCAGCCCCCGACAGGCCCCTGTGTGTGATGTTCCCCTCCCTGTGCCCATGTGTTCTCATTGTTCAACACCCACTTATGAGTAAGAACATGTGGTGTTTGGTTTTCTGTTCTTGTGTCAGCTTGCTGAGAATGATGGTAAGATAACCACCTTTATGCTATATAAACAAAAATGGAAGGATCTATTTTACCAGATATATTTAGTTTTGTGGTTTATTTTAATTAACGGTATGGAATGTCCTCCAATATGCCAGGCATAGTGCTGAAAAGCATCACATTTATTGGCTCTAAAAGTGGACGTCAGTGAATCTGACTGTTGAGGCCCTGGTTTGAGGTGTTGTGCCACTGTAAAGGGTAACACATCAGCTTTCTAACATTTTATCCAAAATCTCTTTTAATCATTGCCATATTGAAAAGTAATAAAACGAAACAAAGCATAGATGTGGGCCAGGTTTGGTGGCTCACACCTGTAATCCCAACAATTTGGGAGGCTGAGGTGGGTGGATCACCTGAGGTCAGGAGTTCAAGACTAGCCTGGCCAACATGGTGGAATTTCCTTCTCTACTAAAAATACAAAAACTGGCAGGGCTTGGTGGCAGGCACCTGTAATCCCAGCTACTCGGGAGGCTGAGGCAGGAGAATCGCTTGAACTCAGGAGGCAGAGGCTACAGTGAGCCCAGATTTCACCACTGTACTCCAGCCTAGGTCACAGAGCAAGACTCCATCAAAAAAAATATCAAAAAGAACATATGAATATATGTGCTTTATTAAACTGACAGGTGACTGGCCAACAAATGTATGGGAAAAAAAGAAAAAAAAGCCCAACATCTCTAATTAGCAAGGAAATGCAAACCAAAACCACAGTGAGGTATCCTCTTACCCCAGTTAGGATGGCTATAAGCAAAAAGATTTTTAAAATAACAAACAGGCAAGGATGCGGAGAAAAGGGAACTCTTATATACTGTTGGTGGGAATGTAAACTAGTATAGTCACCAAGGAGAACAGAATGAAGGTTCCTCAAAAAATTGCAAATAGAACTACCATATGCTACAGCAATCTCACTACTGGGCATCTACCCAAAAGAAAGATAATCAGCATATCAAAGAGTATACCTCTGTACCCCATGTTTAGTACGGCACTGTTTACAATAACCAGGATATGGAATCAACCTACATGTTCAACAACAGATTAATGGATAAAGAAATATGTACACATTGAAATACTACTCAGCCAGAGAAAAGAATGAAATCTTGTCATTTGCAGTAACACGGATGGAACTGGAGGACACTATGTTAAGTGACATAAGACTGGAACAGAAATTTAAACACCTCATATTCTCAGTCATAGTGAAAGCTAAAAATATTTAAAAAATAAAAAAATTGATCTCCTAGAAGTAAAAAGTAGAACAGAAGATACTAGATGCTGGAATGGAGTAATAGGGAGAGATTTGTTAAAGATGACAAAATTATAGCCAGATAAGAAGAGTAAATTCTGGTGTTCTATGTTCTATACCACTATAAGATGACTGTAGTTAAAAGTATTATGTAGTTTCAGACAGCTAGAAGGAGGATAAATGTTTGAGGTGATGAATATGCTAATGATCCTGATCTGATTACATTATATGTATGAAAACATCACTATGTACCTTATAAATTTAGACAATTATTGTGTGTCAATTTAAAAAATTTAAAAAACCAAAAAAGGGGGCCAAATGATAGAGCATTAAAAAATCAGGGGTATTAAGCTCCCTAGAAGAGCAAATAAAGCATCAGAAGGGAAGCTGAAAACAAACTTGGTTATATTTACAAGATTCCCCAGCTTTGGGAAGCTTCACTGGATCATGCGCTAATTGAGAAAGCTAACAGGACCTCAAAGTTGACCAACTCATTTCAACCCATAATCACTGTCTCCTTCCATATCCCTGACCTCCCCACTTGCATTCTCATACCTTACTCGGGATTTCTACTTGTGACAAGGTCAGAAAAGAAAGAAAATTGAGTGGATTCTTAATGAAATCAACTTAATCATAAATATAAGTTTATAACCTGCTTCAATGGTATGGTTAGGAAATTTTTTCTTTGTGAAAATACAACAGAAACTATTGCATTTGTATCAATAACATTTTAGATAAGCCTAATGACTATCTAAAGTTTAAGGTTTTAAACTTTTGCTTCTGAGATTCAGGAAGAAAACTGTTTACATGGGTTATTATTCACATTCAATGCAGGGAGATTATTCCATCTCAGTTTCTCAGGCAGTTTTCTTTTTAAATTCAGACCAAAGAAACCCATAGGTCTCTATTTCCTTGTACTAATGGCTTGCTGGAATTCAAGAAGACCTTATATTTAGTCAGGATAGAGGTAAGGCCAGCTGCTTTGAAGTTTATGTATGGTTATTTTATATTCAGAAAACTCATTATAAAATAAAGATATCTCTGAGGAAGCTCTCTCTAGATGTGGTGTATTTTAACTAGTTGTTTACCTAGCAGAATGTAAGGTGATTTATCCAAGTTACAAATTTGCTAAATTATTGAATAATTTGAGTAGATGAATCTTATGTCTGTTAAATTATGGATAAAGCTAGGGAGAATGTGACGATTACTGTAAAGCAAATAACAGTCCTATTTCCTATACCACTTAACTGGCTATAAGAAAAAACACTATGATCGCTTTTTGTGTACTATATTACACAAAAAATTTCGTCTCCAAGTAAGATGCTTAGCTCTAGGCTAGAGTGAATTGGCAGTAAATGCAAAGATATTGTTTGCTGGAAATTAACTCCCATTTAGATGCTTCTCTGAATACTCCATTACTTTGGGGGCTAAAGACAGAAACTTCCAAATAGGATTTTAGAATCCTTAACATTTAGTGGGATTATTTAAAAGATCCCACCTGCTTGTATAGTCAAGTGAGAGAATGTTGGAATTTCACTGTTTGTTTTGGTGCCACGGGATCCTATAGAATAATCAAGATGTTGAAATATTTACTAAGCATAAAGAGCTTGCTAAGGAAGCAAGGAGGGAGGGAGGGAAGCAGGGAAGAAGGATGGAAGGAAGAAAAGAAGGAAAGGGAAGTGAGGGAGGGAACAAAAAAGGGAGAGAAGGAAGGCAGGCTTCAAATATTCTTAGGAATCTGCTAGATTGTCTTGAGTTTTACCTTTGTGTTGCAGTGCCCCACCATCATTGAGCAGCATTTAAGCTACAGATGACATGAGTTGAAATAGAGTAGCCTTCATCCTTCTTCCTCGCTTAGAATTCTCTTAAGTATTTCACTGGATGTACACTGACCTAACAATTTGTCCATTCAACAACGATTCAACACTTTCTTGGTAAATATCAATAGTTTCTACTTATTAAAGACAGCTGGGGACTTTGTGTTTTTTCTCCCACAACCTGTCCGCCAGGTGGTAGGCTATAATGAAAGGAAGTCTCAGGCTACAGTCTGCCACGCATACAAACATTTCTTACAAGTAGTAACAACAAAAGTCAAGCAACTTCTGACAGTCATAGTGCTGTTACCCAAATACTCTCAGCGCTCTGTCTTCTGGTCATAAAGTAATATTGTATTTGCCAATATGAGACCTTCCAAAGGGTCTTTCCTTTTTTCTGTCTTCCAGTGTATCAACTAGTGGTTGCTCTTTAGGACAGGATTTTAGAGTGATGGCGATGCAGTGTGGACTCTCAATGGACATATAGCATGAGTGAAAAATAAAACTATGTTGTTTTAAACTACTGAGATTCTATGGGTTATTATTAGCACACATGATCTAGTTTTCCTGACTAACACACAGTTGTCACTATAAGCTCAGTGAAATCCCCCGTTTGTCCTTATTTAAATTCCAACAAGTATTTTGAACAAACATTTTATTCTGAAGTAAATGCAATCATATTACGACAGTAGGATCAACTAATCTTCTAAACATAGAAAATTGAATCCTCCATATTCAATGTGAGGGAGAATAGGAATTGAGGATGAGCTAAATGTTGTGTCTAGGCAATATTCTGAAGTTAAATGACTAGGCTCACCAGATTTGACCTATTCATGCAGGGTACCTCTGCAATCATTTTAGCCAACCATAGTTCTTTAAAAGCATCCATTTAATCAATTCAAAAATATTTCTAACACCACTTATATCAAATAATAGATGCAGCCAGGCACAGTGGCTCATGACTGTAATCCCAGTACTTTGGGAGACTGAGGCACGTAGATAACAAGGTCAGGAGAGAGCAGCCTGGCCAACATGGTGAAACCCTGTCTCTACAAAAAATCCAAAAATTAGCCAGGCATGGTGGTGGGTGCCTGTAATCCCAGCTACTTGGGAGGCTGGGGCATGAAAATGGCTTGAACCCGGGAGGCAGAGTTTGCAGTGAGCCAAGACTGTGCCATTGCACTCCAGCCTGGGCAACAGAGCAACACTCCATATCAAATGATAATAATAACAGTAATAGATGCTTATTCATAAGTAACAGGTTAATTAGGTGTTCCACAACCAGTTTTGGAGGTGTTGGAACTCAGCTGTGCCATCTTAAGACTGGAGGATAGGACACCTGCCATCAGAAGCAAGTTGCCTTAAAGCTGCAAATCTGCCAAACTGTGAAACGGTTCTCTGGAACACCCAGAGAAAGCCTCTGCCTTGTATTCTAATCACTGCTACTGTCACTAGATGAGGTCTCTTCCAGGTCTCATTTGATCTATTTATGATAGAAGATGGTTGATATGGTTTGGCTCTGTGTCCTCACCCAAATATCATATTGAATTCTAATTCCCAGCATTGGTGGAGGGACATAGTGGGAAATGATTGAATCATGGGGGCAGATTTTCCCCATGCTGTTCTCATGAAAGCGAAGGAGTCCTCACGAGATCTGATGGTTTAAAAGTGTGTGGCTCTCCCCTTAGCGCTCTCTGTTTCTCTCCTGCCACCATGTGAAGAAAGTGCTTGCTTTCCCTTCACCTTCTACCATGATTGCAAGTTTCCTGAGGCCTCCCAGTCATGCTTCCTGTTAAGCCTGCAGAACTGTGAGTCAATTAAACCTCTTTTCTTTATAAATGACCCAGTCTTGGGTCGTTCTTTATATTTAACAGCAGTGAGAGAACAGACTAATACAATGGTTCTTTCCTCAGTCCCCTCCCACCCCACTATGGTTAGTGCCACACTCAGCCATGCATATTCCTTGACAAATCTGGCTTGGGCTTCCGCTGCTTCCAGTTTCGTAGCTTTAAATTTACTCACCTTATTTGCCAAAGTACCAACAGATAGTTATCTGAAAACAAATAAATGTTTTTAAAGAAACTATTATCAAAAGTATGGGCATGATGCAGCGAAGTCCAATGCTCCAGAGCTAATGACAGTGGAGAGTGGTTACCACCCCAGGCCTGAAAGTCTAGAGGAAGGAAGAGGATACCGGAAACCAGAGACAGGACATGTTGATTGACCAGGGCTGTGATTTTTGGTTGAAGAATGCAACTAGCCTGCACCAAGCCCACAGAGAGGGAGCTAGAGGGAGAGGGATATCCAACTTCACCCTTCTATGTCCTGCTGGTGAGTTTGATTGGTGAACCCAATTGGAAAAAAAAAAAAGGCAAGGAATCCCAGTGATGCAATCCAGAAAAGTCAGCATTTCAGAGTAGAGACAGAAAGCAATTGCCCCTGGAAAAGCAAATGAAAATTATCCAGCACTATTACAGCTATCTCACAGGGTACAAGCCTGACCCAGCAGGCTGGGCTAGAACCTACCAACTCCTGGATTCAGAACCATCTTTCCCGCTGGCCCTGTTTTTACTCCCCAGTATACAGGAAATTGTATTTCAGTGGAGTACTAAACACTGTCTATACGTTGCATATCCTTTCATGTTATCAGAATCTAGCCTTTCATTGGTTTATGTTATTTTATAACTCTTTTTAAGTTAGTAGACATGCAAATCCTATTGCAGTAGATTTTCTATTAGCTTCCCTCCCTTCTGCAGAAAAACCAGATTTACCTTGACTTGCCATTCAATTCCCTTACTCCGTATAAATTTGTGTTTTTGACTTTCCCTTTGAATTAGATATAAAATCTGACTGGTCCCGTCGTACACGAGTAAAGTAAAATCTTTAACATGTTTTCATTTTTACATCTGGAAGAGAGTCAGGATTTTAACTCTGTCTGAAAATTATCTTTTAACTAGAACCTCAGTCTTTTTCCTATCAGAAGGTACTTGGCAACCTTAAGCAATTTAACCCAGCACTGCCCTAACAAACTACAAATTTGACAAATCAATAATTTATTTCAAAGGTTTAAAAAATAGATATCTTGTTATGCAAGGTTTGTAGAAAATAAGCAAGTTGATGGCATGCTAAGAAAATAAAGACTCCATGCCCAGTTTATGATATGTTGAAATGTTAATCTTTTAATGATATATCATAATCCTATTCTTTTGATTCATTTTGTTGGTGTGCCCATGACTCAGAACCACACTGAAACACTGAAACTGATAACAATGGTATTTGGTTTCAAATATAATTACTGTATTATTTTTTACCTCCTCTCAAATATCTGTTGGAGAGAACCACAGTCAACTTTACCAGATGTGAAAGCCAATGGGTGAGTATCGATGAAAAGCTCAGAGCACTTCTAACAGTCTACCGAGGGGTGTGTGTGTGTGTGTGTGTGTGTCCTGCCTCTGTGGGCAACCAACTAAAGATAAAAACAAACAAAGTGATCAAAGATTCTGGAAATAATTATTCTTAAATTGCCTCCCAGCTGCAGGACTGAGGAATTATTTCCAATTTGATTAATCAATATGGCATCCTTCAAAATCGTGCCTTGCATTATTAAAATGCTAACACCAGCTAAATCTGGCCCCCAGCTACTTTGCCTGCCTTAATTTCCACTACACCAAAACAAAAACCTTTCCCCAGCACTCAGACATGACTATTCCTTTAGCTGAACATTCCTGTGCTCATGGTCCAGTGCCCAGAGTGACTCACCATCGTTCTTATCGGAGCCCTCCTGAACCGCCAGTCAGCTCACTCCTGCCAATGTAATTTCTTTCCACATTAACTAAATCACCTCTTCCATGAGATTTTTCTTGAACATCCCAGCTGTAAATGGCTTAACATCTGTGCTTGTGTTGACAATTATAGCTTCATATCATAGGTTCCATGGTTCAAGGTAAGCTAAGTCAGAGGGGATAAGAATTATTAGCAGACTGGATCTGTTGCCCTAACAAATAACAACACTACTAAGCACGTATCTTCCCTCTATATGTTCTAAAATAATTAAGAAAAAGATACAGGAGTCAGGCAGGAGTCAAAATGCCAGCTTTATTGATGGCAAAACTGCATTAGAAGTTGCTGCTTGGACCTGAGGATGAAATCAAATTTCCTATTACCTACCCCTGAGTTAAATCAATCTACTTACCTAGTACTGGGAGTAAAAAGCCTTTCCAGGCCTTGTATACTCATCAAAGAGCAAGATAAATGAAGAGAACATATGCATCTCTTAAACAGACTGAGCTATATATGCTCACTAGCTAGCCTTTTTGCCCTCAGGGTAGTAACAAAGGGGCGAGAGCATAGCACAAAGCCTCCTTACTAAAGAGCAGAAATCTCCAGTTTATGAGCCTGTAGGAACACAATGAGTGAGAAAGTGATCATGGCTACAGGCAAAAGGTCTGGGATTAACTGGTTCAACATCTCATCCCATCTGAGGAATACTGGCTCCTTCAATAAAACCAGCACACCTGGTGATGAGATAAAACTGAACTCATTGCTGTCTATGGTAAGGAAGAAAATCACACCCCATAGAGCTCTAACAATGTCAGGATAGGGAGTTGGTCAGAGCAAGCAAGGTCAGAATTTATTGAGAATTGGAAGTCTGGTTTCATATGAGTCTTTCAATGTGGGAACTTGATTAGGGTTGCATAAGGAATATAATGAAATAGTCCAGGATTTGTAAAAACAGCAAAGGAGAACTGTGAAGTGAGGGATTTGAAAGAATCTGAAGGTACACACTATCTACTGATGCTTTCCAGTCAAGAGTTGATGGCATTTTTGGAAAGTTCCTGATACGGTTTGGTTGGGTCCCCACCCAGATCTCATCTTGAACTGTAGCTCCCGTAATTCCCATGTGTTGTGGAAGGGACCCAGTGAGAGGTAATAAATCATGGGAGTGGGTCTTTCCCATGCTGTTCTCATGATAGTGAACACATCTCATGAGATCTGATGGTTCTATAAAGGGACTTCCCCTACACAAGCTCTCTTGCCAGCTGCCTTGTGAGATATGACTTTGCTCCTCATTTGCCTTCTCCTCCCCAGCTGTGTGGAACTGTGGGTCCATTAAACCTCTTCCCTTTATAAATTACCCAGTCTCAGGCATGTCTTCATTAGAAGCGTGACAACAGTTCCCGTAGTAAATAATCAAGCCATTTGCCTGGGAAGAGATTCCTAGAAAAATAGTCTTTCTAATAAAAACAGTGGAATAACAAAATCATGTTAGTATAGTCATTAAGGAGTGGTTTCAGTTCTCAGCATCTAGGCTGAGTGTGGGAGTAGATAATGTTGGTTCTCAACTTCATTTTAAGAAGAAAGCAGAGCTATCTGGAGCAGAACTTTACAGACTCAGACCCCAGACCCTTCTTGAAATTTAAAGCATGGAGGCCATCATATTAAAAAGAAAAACTCATGTCTGACTTTGGAAGTCCAAACCTTCACAAATCCCAGAAAAACTTCCTCAAAACCACTCAGTTCCCATTTCTCCCTAAAGACCTCTTGGTAGATGTATTAGTCAGGGTTTTCCAGAAAAACTGGACCGAAAGAAGAGACAAAAGATAGTGAGATGGAGAGAGACATTTAAGGACTGGCTCACACAATTGTAGGGGCTGGCAAGGGCAAGCCAGCAGTCTGGAAATTCAGGCAGTTTTGAACCAGAAGCTGCAGTCTTAAAGCAGAATTTCTTCTTCTTTTCTTCTTCTTCAGGAAACTTCAGCTGGATGAGGCGCCTCAGATTTTCCACTGACTGGATGAGTCCCACACTCACATTATTAAGAGTAATATTTACTTAAAGTCAATTAGTTGCAGATGTTAACCTCATCTACAAAATACCTTCACAGAGACAGGTAGTGTTTTGTTAAACAACTGGGCACTATAGGTTAGCCAAATTGACACATAGAACTATAACCATCATGGCAACTGGTCAAAAATTTACTTTTCC
The DNA here is from genome assembly GCF_001604975.1 of Cebus imitator. Classification (NCBI taxonomy): domain Eukaryota; kingdom Metazoa; phylum Chordata; class Mammalia; order Primates; family Cebidae; genus Cebus; species Cebus imitator. The sequence goes on from NW_016107666.1 coordinate 538,269, forward strand.
TCTCTCCTGAAACTCTATAAAAATCTTTAGCAGCCCTGGCTCACCTCTCTTCTCCTCCTTCCCCACCCCTCCTCTCCCTGCCTTCTGCCATCTGGATCAAACTTTCACTTCTAGAAGCAATTGTATACCCTTTATAACAATATAACAGCAGTTTTTATTCGATTTTCTGCCATACCAAGGAATTAATACTGTTTAAATTTGACACACATTTGAGTCAAGTTCACAATAAATTCAGAAAAATGCATGCAGGAATTTAAGAAGGCATCAACTATTATCAATGGGTTATTTTTGCCTCGGTTTATATTAGTCAAGTGCTTCAGCCACTCTTATTCCTCTCTTGTAAACTTCTAAGTCATTCATAGGCCAAATATACATTAAATGGAAACTTCCCAAGATAAATGCAGAGAACTTTCACAATAAAATGTATTAATAAATCGACCAGGCGCGGTGGCTGACGCCTGTAATCCCAACACTTCGGGAGGCCAAGGGTGGCAGATGACTCGGGGTCAGGAGTTCAAGAGCAGCCTGGCAAATATGGTCTCTATTAAAAATATAAAAATTAGCCAATGTGGTGCCACACATTTGTAATTCCAGCTACTCTGGAGGCTGAAGCAGGAGAATTGCTTGAACTTGGGAGGCAAAGGCTGCAGTGAGCCGAAATCATGCCACTGCCCTCCAGTCTAGGTGACAGAGAATCCGTTTCAAAAAAAAAAAAAAAAAAAGATCAATCTATGATGAAAAAATGCTCTGAAATGGAGACAAATGTAAGACAAATGACTTGCCAACTCATACAGCCAAATAAATTGGCAGCCCTCGACCTTGAACTTTGGTATCTTCTGACTGCAATGCGCCTGCCTCGCTTACCTCGGCCTCCGCCATTCTGTGTGCTGCAGTGGCTCTAACACCACGTTTTACAGCAATGGTGTTGCTTGGCATGACTGCTCTCTGAGAGAGAAAATAATTCCAAAATATTTTAGCATCTGTATACTAAATAATGCACTGTCTGTAAAATAAGTTATCCTTCAAAAATGGTGATGATGTACATGTCATTTATCTAGTTTCAACAAAAGTGGTGAAAAAAATAGTTTCAATGAGACAGTATTAGGAACGTAGTATAGGGTATACTTTTTTCTCTTTCAATGTAAATCTTGTTCAAGTCATTAGCAGATGTGGGTCTGGGTGGGAATTAACGCCAAGAGCTCTGTAGTAGGCAGAATAAGCCCCCAAAGTTGTCCCTGTCCTAATCCCTAGAATCTGGAACTGTGTCATTTTACATGGCAAATGGGGCTTTGTGGATATGATTGAGTTAAGGATCTGGAGATCAGGAGATTTCCCTGGATTATCAGGGTGGGACTAACATAAATACCAGAGTCCTTATAAGTGCAAGAGGATATAGAGGAAAAGTCAATGTCAAACTGACGCGGTATGAGAATACCTTGACCTATCACTGGAAGATGGAAAAGGGTCAGGAGCACTGAATGTGGGCAGCCTTTAGAAGCTGGAAAGGAAGAGGATACGGAAGTTCTCCCAGACCTCCAGAAAGAATACTCCTCTGCCATCACTTTGCTTTCTGCGTAGTGAGATGCCTTTCAGACTTCTGACCTCCAGAACCCTAAGATAATGACTTTGTGTTGTGTTAAGCCACAAGTTTGTGGTAATTTATTACAATAGCAACAGGAAACTAATACAAGCTCCCTGGCGTCCAAAATTATAACAAAGTTATAACAACTGAGAAGGCCTTGTTTTGACAACTGCCAAGAAACGTCTCCTGCCTTTTCAGCTAGAGTAACTCTGTCTTTATCTGCTTATATTGTCCTACATAGTTAGTTCCTTTAGATTGGGGGTCAGATATTCCAATGGTAGGGACAGCAAGTAATATAAATGAGAAAATGGATGGATGTAAAAAGCTGGGGATTGGTGAAGACCGAGGCAAATGAGAAGTACATGAACCATCCAAGGCAGTGCATCCAAGATAACTTTCTGCAGAAATGGTCATGTTCTATATCTACACTGTCCAACAAGGTAGCCACATGTGGCTACTGCTGATGTGAATAAGAAGCTGAATTTTTAGTTATATTGAAGGTTCATTAATTTAAATGTAAATGTAAAATACCTACATGGGGTTAGTGGTTATCCTGTTGGACAACACAGATCTAAAGGATGAAGAAATAAAGGCCTAGTGTGTCAAGATCTTCTGATATTTCAAAAGGAACCAAAAAATATATGATTCTATGTTAAATATACTGGATTTTACATGTTGGCTTCAGTTTTCATTTAAGCAGTCTGCAGGCCAAGGATGTTGACAGGCTGTATCCTGCCCACAGAGGGAACAGTGTTCTGTTGCTCTAGATTTAAATACGGTCTATATTAGTATTATTTAAATACAATCTGTGTTAGTATTATTCAAACCAGGTTTCCATATTCCAGGTTTCCACATTCCTCAGACACCAAAAGGACCCCCAATGGGAATTCAGACATCCTGTAGGTTCAAGACACAGGCTCCCAATCTCCTTATTACTGTCATCATCTTCTGAAGTTCTTTCACAGTCTCTGATCGTAGGATCTAACACAAACAGAAATTTTTAAATTCCGTGAGACCTGAAATCAAATCTTATACTCTCTTCAAGGTCTCACTAGTGCCTGGAATAGAGATTCCATGTCCAAAGCCTTGGCATATTTATTGTTATCAGAGAAGGAAATTTCTTCACAGACATGTTCCATTGAGAACAAAATTAATGTATAAAATTCCAGATCTACAACAAATAAATTAGTAGGTAATTTTACATCTATATTGAAAATTCTTTTCATGGCAACTTTCTTTACCATATTTAAGATATAATTCTAGTGACAGAAATTAGTATTGTGTACAATTATTTGCAGACATGCCAATTGCAGTAAGCAGTGATACTATGTGATCTAAGTTGAATGTCTCTAAGCCATTACCAATAAAACAGAAACATATCTGACAACCAGGCTTTCTATCAGAACTAAATAACAAATTTTTTTTCAAATTTTAGGTAAAAAATTTAAGTCATTAAATTCAACATCATTATTTCTACATGTATTATGTCATTTGGTCAACAAGATAATTCTATAGACAAAAGTGTCCCAACATAGAGTCCAAATTCGAGATAATGTATTAAAAATGAATTGTCCAACTCATAAAAAGGCAAAAGATTTGATAGATATTTTTCCAAAGACGATATACGAATGGCCAATAGCCACATGAAAAGTTGCTCAACTTCACTAGTCATTAGAGAAATTAAAACCATAATGAGATACCACTTAACATCCATTAGGATGGCTACCATCAAAAACAAAAAAATACACATACCAGAAAATAACAAGGGTCGATGAGGAATTGGAGAAAGTGGAACATTTGTGCATTGACAGTGAGAATGTAAAATGGCACAGCCACTGTAGAAAGGTTTGTTTTTTCCTCAGAAAGTTAAACATAGAATAATCTCTGTAAGCCAGGTTTGATAAGAAAAAAAAGAAAAAGAACTACCATGTGATCCAATAATGTCACTTCTTTATATATACCCTAGAGAACTCGAAGTAGAGACTCAAACAGATACTTGCAAGGCAATGTTCATTGCAGCATTATTCACAATAATCAAAAGGTAGAAACAAGCCAAGTGTCCTTCAACAAATGAATAAACAAAATGTGATATATATATAATACACAACAGAATATTCAGCCTTAAAAAGGAATAAAATTCTAATACATGCTACAGTTTGGATGAACCTTGAAAACATTATGCTGAGTGCAAGCAGACACACACACAAAAACCAAATGTTGTGTGGTTCCACTTATGTGTGGTGCCTAGAATACTCAAATTCATAGAGGCAGAATGTAAAGTAGAGGTTAGCAATGGCTGTGGGGAGAGGGGAACTGGGAGTTATTATTTAATGGGTACAGAGTTTCTGTTGAGGATGATGAAAAACTAGAAATGGATAGTGGTCGTGATGGCACAACATCGTGAATGTATCTAACACCAGTGAATTGAACCCATAAAAATGGTTACAGTGTTAAATTTTGCATTTTGTATATTTTACCATAATAAAAATAAAAACTAATTTCTCTTTGATTTCTCTAGGCCACTGCTTTCCATCCACTCCCAATTAGTGATAATAACTAAGAGGCACTGAACACACACAATTAAGGAGACTTTCTGAGCTATGAAGTAGCATGCAAAATTGTCATCACAGTCATTACATTATGTCATCACAGGCATTATAGTGGGTGAGAACAGAGGATTTAAATGACAAGACAAGTCATGGAAAACTGTAGAATTCCTTTCATTAGTAAAAGACATTCAAAATTTCACAAGTCTAAACAGTGGGAAAGGACATTATTTAATCATTCTACAAAAGTCTACAAACATGACCCTAAGAGAACACACAGAAATTTGAAGCCTGCTTTCAGTCTCAGTACAAACAAACCTCTAGTATATGGCTGAGATCATGCAACAGTTCGTGAAAACATAAGCATTTCATAGGAATCATATCTCTCTTCTAGTCCAACACACACAAAAAAAAGGTAAATCTAATAACAAGCCGTGATGTTGCTGCAATGAGAGCTCTATGGAGCAGATATTTTCATTAAGTTGGTCTATCGCAGTCCCCTTATAAAAAGTTTTAGCTAAGAAAGCCCCCAGAGGTTCATTATAGGGTAAGTTTAATACCAAAGGCGTGGCTGTACACTGACTCCAAGAACAGCAGTATTCTAACTAGGGTCTGGAATGTTTAACCTGAGTTATGCTGAATCTAAACAACCATAGTATTAAATCAAGGTCAAAATTCCTTTGGGTCCATTTCAGCAATTTAAATTTTGACAAAAATTATTACTAGTTGGATTGGCCTCATCAAAGCAAAACTGATTTAGTTGATCAATGCTCAACCTTCAAGGTCCCTCATGGTTCTAGCATACTTCTGTTGTTGCAAAAATTGTTGAAATACCCAGCCCTTCGAATCTAAGGGCTATTAATTTTGAAACTATGAGTCCCACAGTCTTGAGTTTATGATTGCCTACCTCATGGTTTAATAAAACATTAGCAATTGTCAATTAAGCTTTAATGATAGTATTAAAATGCAAAACAGGATAATTCACACACTTTATTACTTGGAAACAGAACTTTTGTTCTACAGAACAAAATCTGTTAAAATAGCTTTTATGTTTAAATTGAAACAGAATAATTTGCATAAAACAGATAATTAACTCGTGGCTTTGAAATTTACAAAGTGTTTTAATGTATATTTCCTTATTTAATTTTCATTAATATGTTGTGACGTGAGCTGTAGAGTAAATATTCGAGTTTCCCATTATAAAATCTAAAACAAAACATAATACAAATAGCAGTGGCTCTGATTAAATTGACTGAGACCTTAAATTTACAAAAGAAATCTTCACAATTTTTTTCTTAATAAAACCAGCAACAATTTTCTTGAGACTAGAACAATAGTGTTGAGATAATTCTTGGGCCTAAGTCACATATTTGTGCCATTCGATATTATATTATGTGGGCAAGTGAAGCAGGCACAAAGATAAACATAAAGAGAAAACACAAAGATAAAACTGAATAAGTGGCTATAATACTAGTCATCTTAATCACCACAGAAAGACAAATAAGAAAGGGAGGCTGAAAATCTGCTATTTAAAATAAATGTTAGTGACTCATGCCCCAGCATGAGGCCAAGATGGGAGAATCACTTGAGCTCAGGAGTTCAAGGTCAGCCTGGGCAACATACTGAGATCACATCTCTACATACACACATACAACATACATACACACATACAACATACATACATACATAAATGTAAGTTAACCTTAAATTGTTTTTAGAAAGATTTTAGTTTTTAAAATTAGTCTGTTATCCTTAAGTTTATGTTTTGAGGAGTTTGTGTGTTTTGAATAACAATGATAAATAATATTTGTAAAAGAAGATCAAAACATATGACTGCATTTAAAATTCAGATAAGCAACTCTAAGAAGTAAGGACCCCAAAACATTCAGTAATGAGTAGGACCCAGAAAGGCCTGTGGTCCTTTGCATACATTAGTAGGCAGAGGATTGTGGGAATTTGGCTCTTGTTGGGGAAGAGGCTGGAGTTGGACTTTTCTGCTTCTAAGAAGAAGAAGAGTATGCTTCCAACCATTGCCTGTAGCTGCTACTTACATGAACCTCATACCTAAAGAGGCAGATGGACACATATACCATCTTGCAACAAGACGCTGAACCAAGCCATCCCCTTATTCTGTGACTGGTTCTGCAATAGCCCAATCATCACTGAGGGACAAGAGCCAGAAAGGACCAATATAAGACATGGTCCTGAGTCAAAGGCCCTGGGTGGTCAAGCAGGAGGCAAGTGGGTACATCCTCAAAACTGCTAAACATGGAGAAATGATACAGAAAAAGAGACAATCTTCAATACATGATAAGCTAGAAAACCCTTAAAACCAAGACACATAAATCAAATTACAGTTAAGAAAGACAGGCCACGAATCAAATTATGGATTTATGCCAAACAAGTTAACACCCTCAACAAGATAAAGAAATAATACCCATAAAATAAACAAGAAGTCTAAATCCAAAGCACTCAGTAATAAAGTAAGAACAATTAATGATAAATACAAGATAGAGAGATGCTCAAATAGAAAAATTAGTGCCATATAAATATAATAAAAGATATGATGGGGAAACAGTATTCTTGAAGATAATTACGTCAGTACAAAGACTTGAAAAGTCACTGTCTAGGAAAGCTGAAGATGTGACTTCCCTAATAAAGCAATTCCATAATTGATAATAATATGAGAATATGCCAATAATCTTTAAAGTTAGATAAAATGAATAATTTTCTGGAAAAGTATAAAAACATAAAAAATGGCTCAAGAAAAATGGAATTCCCAAATAAACTGGAAAAGCCGAATTTTTTTTTAATATTTACCAAAAGAAAACGCTAATCTCCCACAATTTTATAGGTACATTTTTCCCATATTCAAGAAATAAGATAATGTCTCATATAAAATAATAAATTCATATAAAGACATTATTAAGCTCTAGTAGTTAAAATGGTGTAGTGTTGATGCACAAATGGAAAAATGTACCAATGAAATAGAAAACACAGAAACAGGTATATCTGTGTATCACATGGTATATTGCAAACATGACCCTATAACTTAGAGGGGAAGGTACCCTTATGGCCTGCAGAATAATACAGATGCTCCCATTTAAGGCATTCAAAGCCATCACCAAATGGCTCAAAGTTACCTCTGTAATACTGAAGCTCATTATTTCCCCAACTATATCTTCTATCTTGTCAAAACTCATCTAATCATTATTTCCCTAAAAAGCTTTGTGGACCTGCTTCTATACTTTTATCCCAGCTGGATTTTCTGTTTAGAATGCCCTTTTAACTCCCCAGTACCCCCAGCACATTACAGCCTATTTCTCAAGGCACAAATCAAAGGGTATAAACAAAAAATACACTTCTCAATAACAAACATCACACAGGGCTTGCATGCTGGCTATTTGGGTGAGTGTGTTATCTCTTGTATTGAGCTGAAAACCACTGAGGGCAAGGATTGTTGATCTATTAATGATATCCCTTACCCACATAATCATACACACCTACAGTGGCCTAAGACATGACAAATGATCAATAAAAAACTTTCAAATTGAATTTAGGAGTTGAAATAAGGTCAAGAAAACTGTCACCCAACAACTTGAAATGTTTCCAATTTTCCAGAATTGGAAAACATACATTCTATACAATTTTCAATTCATAGGAAAAATAATCTAGTCTCCAATTACCAATTACTGATGCATTTTAACTATCATACCTGGCCAAAATTAGAGAGGTTACAGATTCTTATCATTTAATCCAATTATGTTCCATTTTCGGTTATTTTCAGTCCATTAAAACATTTATTCAAACTCTTGGGTTTTCCCCCCATCTTTCTTTTTAAAAGTATTCCCTTCAATATGTTAAATAAATGAAAGAGGCTTTTGCTGAATCCCTGCAAAAACATACTAAATGACTAAGACTAGAGCAAATATACCTCCTGAATTAAATTACAGGAATACTCAGCCTTTATGGAGAATTGTAGCCTAATAATACAGGATATGTCAAAGACTGAAGACACTGGAAAGTCTTAGGGCTCTTACACAAAAGGGTATATGGCAGGGATTCTTTGTTTTTTACTGCAAAGGGGAAAAATTCAGATTTTAGGCATAAACATACCTCCAACCTGATGAGAAGGAAACACCAATGGGAACAAGTTAATACAATTAAAACCTAAAACGAACTGGGTAGAAATGGGGTCAAGATAGGAAAACCTAATATTCAGGTTTTTTCTGCATTAGCACCAATTGTCTGTAAGTCAAGAGGTAAAGACAGTAGCTGTGGAACCTAAGCTAACAGTTGTCAGATGTAGTCCAAAACCTGGAGGCCAAACTTTGAAAGTAGAGGTGATGAAAGTCTTGGGTACCAGGGATCAGGAGCAAGTCAAGCATTTGAAACATGAAAAGGTCAAAGCAGAGGTGAAGGAAAAACAGGACTTCAGTGGCCAAAGTACACATGAATATAGAATTGTGAATATCATGCTGAGCAAAACACTGGCACCAAGAATAAGAACGCAAGAATGTCTGATTTGTGAAAAAATCAAGATATGTTAAGAAAATTGATTCTTCCTGATTTCTTCTATATGTTTCACTAATCATGAATTATTCTGAGTTGACCAGTAAATGCAGAAAGTAATTAAACTAGCCAGAGCCCAGGAGTGTTCTGGATACAGGTGAGTTCTGTTGGCATCTGGAACAGGAGTAGAAGAACTGGGTATGGCAGACTGTATTTTCCAAAGATGGCCACTGTAATATCTCCTATCCAATATGCTGTTCTGCAATATGACTTTGACATTTCCTCATCAAGAAGTGGAGTCTTATTACCTTACTCTGGGCTTGGCTTTAGTGGCTTGTTGAACCAATAGAATATGACATAAGTGACACTCAGACATCTGAGACCAGCTTATAAAAACACCTTATGGTTTCTACTTGAGCCTCTTAAAAAGATCACTCTTGGGATGCTCCCTCTGAGGACTCTTACCATATGAGAGGTCTCAGCCACATGAAAATGTTATGGGAAGGTGTTGAGGCATGTAGCCCCAGCAGAGCTCCTAGGAAATAGTCATCATCAACTGCCAGCCATGCAACATTCCAACTCAATTGAACCTTTAGACGAATGTAGCCCTAGCCCCTATTTGACTTCAACTACAAGAGAGATGCCACACTGAGACCAGTGAAGCCACAGAACTGTGAGGTATCATAATAAATTTTTATTCTAAGCCACATGTTCTGAGGTTGCTTGCTACATAGCAATATATAATCTATACCTAGGGTTACAGGGATGACTTTTAAAATTATCTCTATCTATGGCTAGTAATACTGGGGCCATGACACTTACAGTTATCAACTCCAGTAGGCTGAGAAATTCACTCAGCTCCACCACTCCACTTTTAGTTATCTAATAAGAAGTTTGGTGATGGATGGATATGAAAGTTAAATGAGATTTGGTATTACCTGGAAAGTTTGATTTGCAGCAACTCCATAATGCCTATTGCTGCACATAAGTGAGAAGTGGCCGCAGCCTGGAACAATAGCTGAAAATGCAGGACAGTCTGTATCATAAGACCAGGATGGAGAGCAAGTACGGGAGATAACTGAATGATCACTAAATACATCACAGAATCCACACGCTGGTAATAAGTGGCATTTGAAGGGAGAAATTTTCCAGAGAGATCAATGAGACCTTTCTCAATTAATACCAGTAGTTGTGTTGCTTGTTATATTGTTGCATTTCCTCCTGAAATATTACAGGCACCAGGCTATTTCACTTACCCCCAAACCTTCAATTGCTCAGTCTCTGTTAATGCAAGGTTGTACTGCAGAATATAATATGATTCTCAGTTTACAGTCAATTCTCAATTATTCAAGGCATTTAGAGTTACAGGGCAGTCCAACAGATCTCTGCTTAAATATTCACTTCACTGACATTTGGCTACATCTGGAAGTTCAGTCTGTTTAATTTTAATTTTGCTTACATCACAACTCAGTTATTTGAAATCTAAATACCTAATCACCTCCAGTGCAAGTTTGGGTTAGGTGAACAGCAGGAAAAAAGTAAACATTTATGGATTGTCTTTTATATTTCACACACATTATCTAATTTAATCTCCATAGCAACTTGATGAGGTATTACTGTGCTTATTTCATAGAAAATGAAACTGAGGCTCAGAAAGTTCAACTTAAGTTTGCTTCCTTCCCCATTTTGTTGCTTAACAATATAATTAAGAGAATAGACTCTAGAATCAAACAGACTGGAATTAATTCTCTTTTTATTGTAATATATTTCTATTAAAATAAGTTTAATTGTTTTTCTATCTGACAGTTTCTCTGTGATTTAGCCTTCAGAAAAGTCATATTTTTCTCAAATGACCTAGCTTTTACCTTAGTTAACTCATACCTGCACCCATCTGGTAAACACCTAGCATTAGAAGTGAAACCAGCAGCCATTTAACAGCAAACAGTAGCAGCATCATGTATCAAAAAAGAATGGAAAGCGAAAAGAACACAACAGATCATTTAAAAAGATACTCGCTCTAGGATTTTTTGACTATGTTTGAGCGTGGTTCTCAAAGCTACAATTCTATAAGTCTGTGAATCCTGAGTTTTATTGGGAAAGCATAGTCCCACCTTGTATAAAGAGAAAAAGCAGCCCTAGAATAACAGTACCAACTGTAAAGGGCTATTTCATGGCATCAATTAAAGCACGCATGCCATCAGTATAGCCTTTTGCCAAACAGTGGACCTTCAATGTGATACACAGAGCCCTACCAACTTAGCTCCATATTTTACGTGAAATATGGATATAACACAGGATGGAAATATAAATGGTCTACAGCATGACTTGTAATTTCTGCCTATTAAAAACCTGTGTGGTGGTGACTTATCCATTAACTAAGGGACTTTAGCTTCAGGCAGGTTGTTCTTATTCTCTTTCAGTAGTATGTCAATTTGCCTGGTTCTCGACTGCCAGCTAAAATTAAACAAAAAAGTGAATTCCATTCTACAGTCTGACAATCTTATGGGAACACTAAGAAGTAAAATGTTTTAAAGTCTGCAATTTCTTATATCATGAAAGCATAAAAGTATGTGCCAGCATCACGTAAGATGCAGCAATAAAATGTGGGCTGCTCTAAATGAGAGAGCACACAGACCATGCTGAAGATTAAATAATGAGAGTAGACAAATTAACTTTAGCAGTAATCTTTGAGGAATACATTTCACTGTGGTAACGTTAATCTAAAATTAATACATTTCACTGCCTGCCTCGGCAGACAGGAGGGAAAGCAACAAACAAAAGCAAAGATCAAAAGAGAATTTCTAGCAAATAGATATTCTGCAATTTCTAAAATGCAAGATAAAATGAAGGAGCCCAATATTAGACCTAACCTCTTTTAATCTAAATGAAAATGTGTGGAAATTAAAACTGTCTGTAACTGACAACTAACCAGCCAGAATTATATGTCAATTCACTGAGACAAGTTAAAAACAGGTAAAAACAGCAGATTATTTAATATTGGCAATCAAATATATAAGAAAAAAAAGAGTAAAATGTTTTAAAAAGTGGGAAAAACTATTTAGAAAATATGATTCACTGAAGAAAAATTATCGAGGATATGGCTAAATACATGTTATAATGAGCCAATATGGGCCAATTTCCCATTATCAACTATTAAGACAAAGGTTCTAGACATGACTTAAAAGTGTTAGCTTTATCTGATGCTCTGACAGTGCAGATACTGGACTCAAATGTAGGATCTAGAGGATGAGAGCTTGAATGTTAGTATCTTGGCTGAATTGGGTTCAGGGTGGGGAGAGTGATGTTAGAAAGAACTAGGACTCTTGCAGGGGGCCAGAAACCAGGTCCAAGCAGCCAATTCATGAAAGAGGAACTAGAAAGATTCTGTCCCCATGGAGGCAAAGTGTCAAGGAAACTTGCCTTCAGGATGGGAAAATATAAAGTTTTCTGAAAGAATTTCGAAACCCACCCTTTCCCTCCATGCAGATGTGGAATCAAAGTTACTTTCTTCATGAGGCAGAACTTTTAAGCCAAGAAATTAACATAAGGAAACTGGTCTTGAACTGATGAAACATCTAGAGCACTGACAGAAGTAAATAATACCACTTTCCAGGGATGCTTTCAGATCACTGGTGACTCAGACACCAGCAACACAATAGAAACAACAGTGAAAAGATGAGCATTCAATAGAAAACTGCAAATCACACAGGGAAATGAATCACCATGAGGAAGAGATAGCACACCAAAAATTGGGAAAACTTCACAACCTAAAGATTATGCATGATACAACTAATTGAGTTTATAAATTAAATGTGTTTAAAGTTATTAAAGAAATTAAAAATAGAAATGAGAATGACATCCTAGATATTTCTTGATTTCTGAACTATGTCCTCAGACATTCCTCTGGTAATTTTGGAGTAAAGTCTCTGTTTTTGTTTATCTGAAAATTGGGGTAGGAAGGTGGTATAGACTACAAAGGACATAAAAGAACTTTTGTGGGTAATGAAACTATTCTATAACTTGCTTGATGTGGCATTACAAAACTATATATGTATGTCAAAACTCATTGAGCCATACATCTAAAGGACTGAATTTTACTGTATGTAAAATATACCTCAGTGCCTTATACTAAAAACAGAATAAAATCTCTCCTCTTTCAGGATATCCACAGACAGCAGAAAGAAAGAGCAAAATAGATATTTTCACTCACAAAAAAATGAATGTTTGCAAAGACTCACCAAGAAACAAAGTCACCCAAAAAAGCAAAGTTATGGAAAAAGAAGAGAATTCAATTTATATTAAGAATTCATTTATTTAAAGCAGTTAATATTTTACCTCAACACCAGGCCTCAAAGGAAGACATAGGTGAGGCAGCTTCCCACGGGAAGCAGCTTCCCTGGTGAGATTCAGTGTCAACTCACAGCCACATCCTTTTCTATAAAAATTTTATAACAGCAAAGTTCACTTTCATTTATAACACTGGAAAAAAACACAAAGCTTTAGTAACCAGATGTTGCTGAAAAGTGAGATTACATTTGTTGAATTAAAAAATAAGATAATTTGAATCCAGATTTTACTGGTAATTATTAATATGATTCTTTGCCAGGTGACTCACTTCTCTCTTCCTTAGAGTCCTCATTTGTGAAAACATAAGGAATTAGCCAGATGATCTTGTGGGTCCATTGCTACCCTTATGTTCTAACAATGTGATTAATTTGGGCTTGAACAAAGAACCACTAAGGCTTTAAAGTCAAAATATGAATTGGAGAAAAATTGGAGACCTGTAAACTCTAATTGCCATGATTGAAGTTTTATAAGACAGTAGAGTAGGAAAATCATGTTTCCCTCCAACAATCTTTATTTAGAGAATTTTATTGTATAAATTAATTTCTACTCTGAAGGGAGAACATTAGAACTTGAAATTTTTCTTCCTGATTCTCTAGACCTATATTACAGTTTGTATGGCACCAACTGGTATGCTGCAATTTTTATTCTGGCACTCACTACCTGAAGTTAGCAAAGACCCCACAAGTCAAGGGCTCAGTCCTCCACCAGACTACTCTCACTTGAGACTCCAGCTGAACATCAGGGGTCCCCAGGCCACCTGCAGTTTGACTGACTACAAATTTGGGGGTTCTCACAAACCCTTCAGGTTTGATAATTTTCTAGACCAAGTCATAGATCTTAGGAAAGTGCTGTACTTATAATTAAAGTTTTATTATTATAAAGGATACAGATCAGGACCAGCCATTGAAGAGACATATACAGCAAGGCCTGGGGGTGTCCCCAACACAGAGTGTCCATGTTATCTTCCCATGGACAGGACAGGTCAACCTCCCAACACATTGATGTGTTCATTTGTCAGGAGCCTCTCCTGAGCCTTGGTGTTCAGAGTTTTAATTAGGGTCTCATTATGTAGGCATGATTGATAAATTATTGGCCATGTAATTCAACTAAATCAATCTCCAGCCTTTCTCCATTCCCCAGAGGTCAGACTGGCTCAAGGTTGTCACCTTTCAATCATGTAGTTGGTCTTTCTGGTAGCCAGCCCCCATCTGAAGTGATTGGAGAACTGATCTTAAGCCATCTCATTAGCATAAACTCAGGTGTAAAGAAAAGGACTCAAAAACCTCTATAACTTGGGAAATTCCAAGAGCTTTACAAGCTCTATGCCAGGAGCCTGAGACAAAGACTAGACAAATTATTTGTTATACAGCATAGCTCATTTCAGATTTTCTATGTGCAGTCTTTTAAAATATTCTTTCTAGGAATACAGGCATTCCTAGCTCCAAGATGCTAATGGATCACAGCTGCTTTAGGTACAGAGTCCCAGTTTGATATGACCTTTCAGCTTTAACACCCAACTCCAACTAACAAACATCCCTATCTTATCATACAAAGTTTCTCGGAGACAGAATCCAAATACATCCAGTTTGAGTCAAGAGTCCATTAATCTAGAAAGCTGTGATCAGAGCAGCAAAGTTATAGGCTGCTTCAAAATAGGACTGACAATTCTCAGAGAACAAACCTGGACTTGGCAGGCATCAGACAACGTAAATCTAAGTACAGTTTCTGTGGTTATGAAAAGCAAAGGTAGGCAAAATGGGCTTAGAAAACATGAACAGAAAGCCATACAAGGAGAACCAAATATAATCAAGCTCCAAGATTGTTGCCTTCCTTTTTATGCCCTTTTTAAAAAGAAGATATAAAAATACTTTTGTTCAACTATATACAAATAGAATGTAAAAAGATTAATTTTAGACATTAATTAATCAAAAGATTAACATTCAGATTAATATTCTTGGAAGTCAAACCCAAACTGGACATGTTCATTCTTGTGTACAAATGGTTCTGTTTTGTTTTAGATAATGATTGTAAATGGAAAGGGTGGTTTGTGGTAAATGGGAGAAAGAAATTCCATTTTGGAGTACCTTCTAGAAGTAAAATATGCAGAGCTAATAGGAGGCAGATAAAGGCTTACCAAATATTACATATTTGAGCTAAAAGAAAAAAGATAAAGATCTCTTCAACTGTATGTGAGGGAAGCTAATTAAATCTACATTAAGCAAAATAAGAATGTATCGCAATGATAAAGGCATAGCTCATTCACTCCAAATGCAGAAATGTAATCTGGCCTCCAAATGAGACTGGAACTAAGGCCTCAGAAGCCTCCAGGAGGCTGAGCAGTTTATTTTAGTATGCTTCATCTCCAAGCATTTTCATCCTGCTCTTTCTCAGGTTACATAACTATGCATGATGGCTACTTCCCAATCCTAGGTTTACTTTGCCTCCATTTGAAAAACCAAACCAAAGAAAGTTAAAAATTCTTAATTCCAGTTCTTTCATTCCAGAAGATATCATCTGATCAACCCATTCTGGCTCAATTGGCAATGGTAGGAGGGAAGGAATCACACAGTGCAAAGGTAGCTTCTGGGGCCCCCTCACTGTAGGGCAAGAAGTTTAAAAATTTTTGTGAATTCAGAGAAGATGGCCAAAAAGGAACAGCTCTAGATTGCAGTTCCCAGTGAAAACACAGAGGCTGCTGCACGTGATCCCCAGGCAAGCAGGGTCTGGAGTGGACCTCCAGCAGTCCTACAGCAGAGGGGCCTGACTATTAGAAGGAAATATAAAAAACAAAGAAATAACTTCAACATCAACAAAAAGGATGTCCACTCAGAGACCCCATCTGAAAGTCAACAACGACAAAGACCACAGGTAGATAAATCCACAAAGATGAGAAGAAACCAGCGCGAAAAGAATGAAAACACCCAAAACCAGAATGCCTCTCCTCCTCCAAGGGATCACAACTCCTCACCAGCAAGGGAACAAGGCTGGATGGAGAATGAGTCTTATGGATTGACAGAAACAGGCTTCAGAAGATGGGTAATAAGAAACTTCTCTGAGCTAAAAGAACATGTTCCAAACCAATGCAAAGAACCTTGAAAAAAGGTTTGATGAAATGCTAATGGGAATAAACAGCTTAGAGAGTAATATAAATGAACTGATGGAGCTGAAAAACACAACATGAGAACTTCATGAAGCATACACAAGTTTCAAAAGCCAAATCGACCAGGCAGAAGAAAGGATATCAGAGATTGAAGATCAACTCAATGAAATAAAATGAGAAGGCAAGATTAGATAAAAAAGAGTGAAAAGAACAAAGCCTCCAAGAAATATGGGATTATGTGAAAAAACCTAATCTACATTTGTTAGTTGTACCTGAATGTGATGGAGACAATGAATCCAAGCTGGAAAACACTCTTCAGGATATCATCCAGGAGAACTCCCCCAACCTAGCAAGGCAGGACAATATTCAAGTCCAGGAAATACAGAGAACACCAAAAAAGATATTCCTCAAGAAGAGCAACCCCAAGGCACATAATCATTAGATTCACCAGGGTTGAAATGAAGTAAAAAATGCTAAAGACAGCCAGAGAGAAAGGTCGGGATACCCACAAAGGGAAGCCCATCAGACTCACAACACATCTCTTGGCAGAAACCCTACAAGCCAGAAGAGAGTGGGGGCCAATATTCAACATCTTTAAAGAAAAGAACTTTCAACCTATAATTTCATATACAGCCAAACTAAGCTTCATAAGTGAAGGCGAAATAAAATCCTTAATGAACAAGCAATTGCTCAGAGATTTCCTCATCCCCAGGCCTGCCTTACAAGAGCTCCTGAAAGAAGTGCTAAACGCAGAAAGGAACAACCAGTGCCAGCCACTCCAAAAACATACCAAATGGTAAGGAGCA
Organism: Cebus imitator; assembly: GCF_001604975.1. Lineage (NCBI taxonomy): Eukaryota > Metazoa > Chordata > Mammalia > Primates > Cebidae > Cebus > Cebus imitator. The sequence continues at coordinate 555,162 of NW_016107666.1, forward strand.
TCAACACAATGAAGAAACTGTGTCAACTAATGGTCAAAACAACCAGTCAGCATCAAAATGGCAGGAATTCACATATAACAATATTAACCTTAAATACAAATGGGCTAAATGCCCCAATCAAAAGACGCGGACTGGCAAATTGGATAAAAAGCCAAAACCCATCGGTGTGCTGTATCCAGGAAGCCCATCTCACATGCAAGGATATACATCATCTCAAAATAAAAGGATGGAGGAAGATTTACCAAGCTAATGGAGAGCAAAAAAAAAAAAAAGCAGGAGTTGCAATCCTAGTCTGATAAAATAGACTTTAAACCAACAAATATCAAAAGAAACAAAGAAGGGCATTACATAATGGTAATAGGATCAATGCAACAAGACGAGCTAAAGATCCTAAATATATATGCACCCAATACAGGAGCACCCAGATACATAAAGCAAGTTATTAATGACCTACAAAGAGACAGACTCCCATACAATAATAGTGGGAGACTTTAAAACTCCACTGTCATTATTAGACAGATCAATGAGACAGAAAACTAACAAGGATATCCAGGACTTGAACTCAGACCTGGAACAAGCAAACCTAATAGACATTTACAGAACTCTCCACCACAAATCCACAGAATATACATTCTTCTCAGCATCATATCAAATCTACTCCAAAATTGACCACATAATTGGAAGTAAATCACTCCTCAGCAAATGCAAAAGAATAGAAATCATAACAAACAGTCTCTCAGACCACAGTGCAATCAAATTAGAACTAGAGATTAAGAAACTAACTCAGAGCCGCACAACTTCATGGAAATTGAACAAGTGTCTCTTGAATGTTGACTGGATAAACAATGAAATGAAGGCAGAAATAAAGATGTTCTTTGAAACCAATGAGAACAAAGACACAATGTACCAGAATCTCTGGGACACATTTAAAGCAGTGTGTAGAGGAAAATTTATAGCAATAAATGCCCACATGAGAAGCAAGGCAAGATCTAAAATTGACACCCTGTCATCAAAATTGAAAGAACTAGAGGAGCAAGATCAAAAACACTCAAAACCTAGCAGAAGACAAGAAATAACTAAGATCAGAGCAGAACTGAAGGAGATAGAGACACAAAAAGCCCTTCAAAATATCAATATATCCAGGAGCTGGTTTTCTGAAAAGATAACAAAACACACAGACTATTAGCCAGGTTAATAAAAAAGAAAAGAGAAAATAATCAAATACATGCAATAAAAAACGATAAAGGGGATATCACCACAGATTCCACAGAAATACAAACCACCATCAGAGATTACTACAAACAACTCTATGCACATAAACCAGTAAACCTGGAAGAAATAGATAAATTACTGGACACTTGCACACTCCCAAGCCTAAACCAAGAAGAAGTTGAAACCCTGAATAGACCAATAACAAGGTCTGAAGTTGAGGCAGCAATTAATAGCCTACGAACCAAAAAAAACCCAGGTCCATATGGGTTCACAGCCAAATAATAACAGATATACAAAGAGGAGCTGGTCTCACTCCTTCTGAAACTATTCCAAACAATCCAAAAAGAGGGACTCCTTCCCAGATCATTTTATGAGACCAACATCATCCTGATACCAAAACCCGGCAGAGACTCAACAAGAAAAGAAAACTTCAGGCCAATATCCATGATGAACATAGATGCAAAAATCTTCAATAAAATACTGACAAACCAATTGCAACAGCATATCAAAAAGTTCATTCATCACGATCAAGTAGGCTTCATCTCAGGGATGTAAGGCTGGTTCAACATACATAAATCTATAAATGTAATTCACCACATAAACAGAACCAAATACAAAAACTATGTGATTATCTCAATAGACGCAGAGAAGGACTTAGACAAAATTCCACAGCCCTTTATGCTAAAAACCCTCAATAAACTAGGTATTGATGGAACGTATCTCAAAACAATAAAAGCTATTTATGACAAACCCACAGCCAATATCATACTGAATGGGCAAAAACTGGAAGCATTCCCTTTGAAA
>NW_016107666.1:559547-564116 GCF_001604975.1 Cebus imitator
GTAACATGTTAGTCCTAAAAAAAACAAAGAAATATAATCTTGGATGCACTGAAAAGAATTTCAGATAGAAACCCGAAATATTACTATTACCTAAAAGATTAATAAGAAACTTTCATCTACTGAATAACTTCTAAGACTAAAGTATTAGTCACTTATTTACTAATGCAACAGAAATATACAGAAAAGGTGGGGCAAGGGGCAAGGGAGAGAAGAAGAGGACAGAAAGAAAGAAAAGAGAAAGGAAGAAGAAAAATGCGTGCTAATACATCATGATTACCTGATGAGGCAAGTATTATCAATTTCATTTCTCAGAGAAAGAAACCGTGACTGTAAATTTACATAAATTACCCAAAATCACCAACTAGTAAGTAGAAGAACTAAAATTCCAGCTCAGTTATGTTTATCTGACTCCAGAATATATGTTCTCTCCAATACATGATTATCCTACAATTTTGAGATTTGGCATGATATTCTTGGCAAAAACATTAAGGACTATTAAAACAGCTTAATGAAAAACCGTAAGGTACTAATTTTTTAATACTATGTCAAAGTCTGTAGATGGACAATAACCCCTTTGGAGCCAGGTTATGAATCAGGAAAGGTCAGTGCACTGTCTCTGCTCACCTCGTTTCACAAGCCAAAAATGCTGCCCTATTTACTGGCTCGAGCCCAAAATTTCCAAGAGAAAACTCTGGCCTCAAGTAAAATGAAAATATTCAAACTCAAAGACAAAGAAGAAACAATAAAGAAAAAAATGGATGCATCGTGTTTAAGAAAAATAGGCCTGATGCGGTGGCTTACGCTTGTAATCCCAACACTTTGGGAGGCTGATGTGGGCACTTGAGGTCGGGAGATCAAGATGAGCCTGACTGACATGGTGAAATCCTGTCTCTACTAAAAACACAAAAAAATTAGCCAGGCATGGTGGCGCATGCCTGTAGTCCCAACTACTAGGGAGGCTGAGGCAGAAAAATCACTTGAACCTGGGAGGCAGAGACTATAGTGAGCAGAGATCATGCCATTGCACTCCAGCCTGGGAGATGGAGCAAGATTCCATCTCAAAAAAGAAAAAGAAAAAATATAAGCTACATATAGGCAAACAAAGTAAAAATAAAGTTAAACTGGAAGCTGTATTTTTAATATGTAGGACAGTAACTATTCTTTCTTTAAAATAAATTGTACTAATATATTTAAGATATACAATATGATGTTATGGGATACCCAGGAAAAAATAGAAAACTATGTTTGATGAGGAATATGTAATGAAGCAAATTAATATATTCATCATCTCACATGGTTACCAATTTTTGTTTGTTTTTATAGCAAGGGCAGCTAAAATCTATTTATTTAGCATTAATTCCAAATACAGTACAATTTTATTAACTATAATCATGTTGTATATTAGGTTTCTAGATGTGCTCATCCTATATATCTGTTACTTTGTATCCTCTGACCTACATCTCCCCATTTCTTCCCTACCCATAATAATCACTATTTTGTTCTCTATCTCTGTATATTTGAATTTTTATTTTTTAGATTCCACAGATGAGTGAGATCATGTAATATTTGTCTCTCAGCCTGGCTTATTTCACTTAGCATAATATCCTTCAGGTTCATCACATTGTGGTAAATGGCAAGATCTCATTTTTTTTCAGAGCTGAATAATATTCCATTGAATAGACATACCATAATATCTTTATCCATTCATCTATTGATGGACACTTAGGTTGTTTTTATATTTTAGCTATTGCCAGTAATGTTGCAATCAACATGGCAGTTTAGATATCTTTATGAGGTGATGATTTCATTTCGTTTGAGTACATGCCTACAAGAGGGATTGCTGAGTCATATGGTAGTTGTTTTTCATTTCTCTAGAAACCTCCATACTGTTTCTCATAATGATTGTTGGGAATCTATATTCCCACTAACAGTGTATAAGAATTACTATTCTTAATAGCTAAAAAAATTAATTAATTAAAAATTTAAAAAATTACATACAACAGAAAAGGGGCAAAGGACTAAAAGAAAAATGCATTTGCCAAATAAACTTATGAAAACTCTTCCCATCCTTATTAATAACTGCATTATTTGTCTATCTAACTGCAAGTTTCTCTTTCTCTCTCTCTCTCTCTTTTTAATGACAATACCTAAGATTGTGGACGGTGTTAGAAAATGTGCTTTCTTAAACATTGCAAGTGAGTGTGCAAAATGTTACACATTTTCTATAACATAGTTACTCAACACTTATCAAAGAATGAAAACATCCATGTACTCTTTGACCCAACATTTGCACTTCTAAGAATGTATTCTAAGTTACCCTTTAAAAACTATAAACATTCCTATTTTTATATGAAAGTATCTATAAAAACTTAAGTGTGTTCTTGGGTAGGTCTGAAAAAAATAAACTAAACAAGGTAATGTAAAAAAATAGAAACTGCTTTTAAAAAGTTGATCCATTTATGTTTTTAAACTATTTGCAACCACTAAAAAGTATGCGATAACAGAACATTAGTGTTCTAAACGCTGTATTTGATACTCACCAGATGTATGCCAAAATATCTACAGTGCTGGGTAGTGCTATTATAGAGGATTTTTACTTTGTATGTGTGTGTGTTCTCTGGTTTTCAGTTTCTATAACAAATTAAGTTGCATTATTTTTATAATCAGGAAACAATTATTTGTTAATTAAAATGCAAATTATTCAAGAAGAGAGGCATGTTTCTATTTATTTTGTCTACGTAGAGGTTTTAATCCTGTCAGAGGAGGTCACAAATGTGACAACACATTTTGAGTGGCTGGAAGTAAAAACTGTCTTCAAAAATTTGCTGAGCCTTTTTAAAGTATTGCTTTCCAGAGCAAAACACAACAGTGCATTTTGAATAAGAGCAATTAGCTTTTGATGATAAATTCTACCAAAATAATTAATACGGCATTCAGAATCTTCAAATGCAATAATACAAACAGTAACAACAACATAAAACAACAATGAAAATGATAAAATACAAAATCAAAACAAAGTCATCTCATTAAAAACAAGATTACTGTTGAAAATATATAGGCTATCGTAAAAAAATTTATTGTCTTTAATAACATTTTTCATTTGCAAATGCCAACGACAAAATGACTTTATTTTCCCCTCTTACAGGTGCTTTTATGATCATGTTTGGATATCTCTAAGAGTGCTCATGCAGTTGTCTGCTAAGGAAGAGTGTGATTGCTGTAGGGACCAAGAGAAAACTCCCCCTTTGTCCCCTACAGGTTCACAGAAAATCAACTTGCAAAAGGCAGATTAATAGAAAAAAAGCCAAACAAAATTTATTAACGCACACGCATGTGCACAAGAGTCACACAGAATGTAAAAACTCAAAGAAAGGACCAGCTGGTTGATGCTTTTATGCCATGAGTTTAGGGGGTTAGAGCATCCCAAGACAGGTAATGGGAAAGAGAGAGAAACAAAGCGTGGGACAAAGGCAATCTTATTATACAGATAAAACCTCCCAAGTAGCAGCTCTCCAAAAGAATAAATGGTAGCCTGTGTCTGAGTTAATCTTTTTTAGATCTGGGTAAGGGCGAGAGCCACAGAGAAAGCCTGGATTTATTATTTCACTAATGTGGTTTTTTCTTCACAGATGCAAATCTCCTCCATCTCCTCCACAAAAGGCAGCTTTTCAGGGCTATTCCTGTCTGCATGCCCTCTGAATAACCATCTCAAAATAGGTCCAAGAAGTATATTTTGGTGCAGAACAGTTTGGGTTTTCTTTACTCCCCCATTTGAATCTTCATGTTTAGAAAGTTTCACATATTAAGTAGGACTGGTAGCTAAGAAGAGATTTGGATCAGCGGTTGTGAGATAAGAGACTGGCAAAGGGGAATGGGGAAAAGCAAACCCTAGACCAAGCAACCGATATCTCCTTCAATAAGTCTCTTATAAGTTGGTTCAGTTAAACAGTTGTGCCCCATTCCAGGAGGCAGCATTGCAGATAGGACCTCAAAGCCAAGCATCTATATACGATGCAGGCAAACAGATGTTTAGTAAGAGGCATGTCTATGGAAACAAAGGAAACACTAAGGTTAACATCTAGAGTGGTCTATAAAGTAGTTTTTCTCGAGTCTCTAAAACACTTTTAGTTGGATTGGGCAGGTGTGGCAATCTGACGGATTTTTGTAGATTGTAGTTCATTGTTCTAGTGAACCTTCTGAGTACTCCATATGTCAATAGGCATGATGGCCAAAGATAGACAGACAGACAGACAGACAGACAGACAGACAGACAGATAGATCATAGACAGACAGACACAGTGGCTCATGCCTGTAATCCCAGCACTTTGAGAGGCTGAGGTGGGCAGATCACCTGACGTTCAGGAGACCAGCCTGACCACATGGAGAAACCCTGTCTCTACTAAAAATACAAAATTAGCTGGGCATGGTGGCACATGCCCATAATCCTAGCTCCTAGGGAGGTGGAGGCAAGAGAATCATGTGAACCCAGGAGGCGGAGGTTGCAGTGAGCTGAGATCATGCCGTTGCACTCCAGCCTGGGCAACAAGAGCAAAGCTCCATCTCAAAAAA
>NW_016107666.1:564866-594950 GCF_001604975.1 Cebus imitator
GAAGCCAGCCAGCTTGAATAACAGAGCAAGACCCTGATTCAAAAAAGGGGGGAGGGAGGGAAGGAAGGAAGGAAGGAAGGAAGGAAGGAAGGAAGGAAGGAAGGAAGGAGGGAGGGAGGGAGGGAGGGAGGGAGGGAGGGAGGAGAGAGAAAAAAGAAAAGAAGAGAGGAGGAGAGGGGAGGAGAGGGGAGGAGAGCGGAGGGGAGGTGAGGGAAGGAAGAGGTGAACTCCTCTTTAGCTGAAGACCTCAAAATATCTTGAGGTTCCTGGGCCTGTCAGAAAGTGATATTTCGTTTTATCAATATCATGTTTTCCTTTATTTTGAAACAATCTATAAATAACCTGTAAATCTTTAAACAATCTTTAAATAACTTGTAAACTAGACAAAATTATTTCATTCTCAACAAATGTAATCCTCATGCCTTTATAACTTTCCTCACCAAAAACATACCTTACTTTTTTTGTACACTTTGCATATAGAATTATTTCTTATTTCAGTAGTTTTAATTATATATATTCTCATTTGTATAATCATATATATTTAATCTTAACTCAATAATGCTAATTTCTAGGGAAACCTAGGAAATGAGTAATTTTGGACTGTTTTATATCAGTATTTATAGATGAAAGCCATTTTATAATTTTTTAGAAAGATATGCTTTCTCAATTTTTTGTTTATTTACAGCTCTAATTATATTTAGTGTTTCTATACCATATAAAAATAAGATGTCAAAGTAAATAAACTTATGTTTAATAATTGTTTCCATATTTTAACTTTCTTAGAAATGACTTTGACATTTTATTATTATATATTCCTTAATTTAACATATGATATGATTTGGCTGTGTCCCCATTCAAATCTCATCTTGAATTCCCATGTGTTGTGGGAGGGACCCAATGAGAGGTAATAGAATCATGGGAGTAGGCCTTTCCCACGCTGTTCTCATGCTAGTGAATAAGTATCATGACATCTGATGGTTGAAAAAGATGAGTTCCCCTGCACAAGCTCTCTCTCTTTGCCTGTTGCCATCCATGTAAATTGTGACTTGCCCCTCTTTGCCTTCTACCATGATTGTGAGGCTCTTCTGGCCACATGGAACTGTAAATTCATTAAAGCCTTTTTCCTGTGTAAATTACCCAGTCTCAGGTATGTCTTTATCAGCAGCATGAAAATGGACTAATACAACCTGACTTTAAGGTTTCAAATCACTAAAAAGAATTTTGAAACTATAACACAAATACCACCCCTCCCCATGATTTCCCCAGTTGTCCTGAGTCCCATATACCATGTGGCACCGAAGATGGCATGAAGGGTAACAGCTATTTGGGTCCTGGATTCATACACCAGCCCAGGACGGAGGACAGAGCTGTGAAGATGGTAGCTGGTGGCCCAGGTACCACAGGCACATACATGTCCCTTCTTCTTATGGCCACCTACCCAGACCGCAGAATGCAGAGGCCAAAAACCAAAAACAAAAGTTCACAGTAAGATGTGTGCAAAGCTTCAGGGGAGTTCAAAAGCCAGCCCTAATTTCTTTAGCTTATAGGCAAATCAAGCCAGTACAAAAAATCCTATAAAAGCAGCAGCTGTATGACGTTAAAACTTGTAGCAGAGACAACATATACCTATCTGAAAGTAGATCCAGACAAAAAAGTCTGAACTGTATTTAGTACTGACAATTCTGAAGCCTTGCCTATTTTATTTTACCAACAGTTTTACTTTCCAAAGATTAGCTCAGATTACATAGCAATATCACATACACGTAATACACATTGACATATACACAGACACAAAGACAGAAGTAGATCTTACAGCTTTCATTAAGGTTCTTCATTTGCAGGCTTCCAAATAGTTTTACTTTCCCCAATTCAGAACATCAATTTTCTGATAATTCGTTTTACTGCCCAAAGAAAATAATTAGGTAACCCCAAATTTGTACTTCTAAAGGAATGACTCTTAGGTAAAATAAGGTAGAAAATTTATATCACAAAGACATAAAACATAGATCTAAACATAATTATCTGCCAAGACAAAGAGGGGCTTAGGTAAATGCACAGACAAGAAAAGTAAGGCAGCCAGGAAAAGTATCTTAAATAAAAGTAAGAATTTTTATGTAAACTTTTAAGTCAATGCCTTTCTCATTATAAAAGTTTCTTATGGTTTAGATGCAAAGAGGAAGATGCCCTTGTAAATGGAGATTTTCTTTACAAATTTCTCTCACAAAGAGCGGTTTTTTTGAGATGGAGTCTTGCTTTTGTCGCCTAGGCTGGAGTGCAAAGGCACAATCTCAGCTCATTGCAACCTCTGCCTCCCAGGTTCAAGTGATTCTCCTGCCTCAGCCTCCTGAGTAGCTGGGATTACAGGTGCCCACGACCATGCCCAGCTAATTTTTGTATTTTTACTAGAGACAGGTTTTTGCCATGTTGGCCAGGTGGTCTCAATTCTGACCTCGTGATCCGCCCACCTCAGCTTCCCAAAGTGCTAGGATTACAGGCATGAGCCACCATGCCTGGCCACAAAGCGTTTTTAAATAGCCAGTGAAATGCCATAAAATTGTACTTTGGATATAGATTTAGTTGACTAGGTGGCTTTTAAAATTAGTTTCAATTTCTTAACTGGATCATTGATTTCAGGGCAATATCCATTAACCAATAAGGTCAAATCAACTCATAACTCTGAGGACTCCATGAGAAAGACGGGGGAAGAGGTAGCGGGGGTGCAAAAAGCGGTCACTAGTACCTTGGCTTTGTTCCTCAAGGTATCCCAGGGTCACTAGCAGTACCTTTTAGATCCCTTTATGTGGTAATAGAAATTTTTTTATTTTCCTTCCGCAATTTTTCATCCAGTGACCACCAAATGGAGAAATTAAGGTCTTGAAGGAGAACATATCAATGACTTAGGAAAACTAGATGGGAGACTGAAGGTGACAAAAGGAGAGTCATAGCAAATGGAAGAATGTATCCTAGAGTCACTTAAACTTTCAGGAGTTTGAGATATTAGGTTGGTGCAAGAGTAATTGCAGTTTTTGCCATTACTTTTAATAGCGAAAGGATCAAATGTATGGATATTTATACTAAAAAATAAACCAGAGTTACTTCGCCTAAGACTACTGTAAATGCTTTTCTCCCAGTAATCTTAATTTGGAAAAAGAAAAAGAGAAAATCCACGATTTTTACCAACCTTTCAACAGGATTTGTGACAGACACCTGGGATGTCTGGGAAGATACCAGATGACTGGGAAGATATTCTTACCTTACAGCTGGCGTGTCAGGTCCTGGGTTCCTTTGATGTGACATCCAGAGGAGCAGAGTGGTTTTGGTTATCCTGCTCAATATAACAAAACTGCAGAAGCCAAAGGGAAACCTCCCCTACACCCTCTGAAGTTTCACTGAAAATCGAACGGCCCATTAGTAGGAGAAAAGCCAAACAAAATTGGCTATTGCACACACATGTGGATGGAGGCAATACAGAATGTGAAAACGCAAAGAAAGGGCCAGAAGGTTAACACCTGTATACCATCTTGAGGTTATAGAAAAAAATGGGCTTAGAGTGTGGCAAGAAGTTTATAGGAGGGAAAAAGAAAGGCATAGGGCAAAGGTGGGCTTGTTATGTACATGAAACCTCACAGATAGTAGCTCTCAGAAAAAAACAGATGGTAGTTAGTGGTTGAGTACATCTTTTCTAGATCTGGATAAGGGGGAGGGCCTCAGAGAAAGCCTGGGTATTTATTTCACTAATGTGGATTTTTCTCTACAGATGCAAATTTCCTCCAGGAAAGGCAGCGTTTCAGGGCTATTCCTGTCTGCAGGCCCTCTGAATAGCCTTCATGAAATATGTCACTGAAGTATATTTTGGAGTGAAATATTTTTGTTTTCCTTCATTGGCAAAAGAGAAAATGTATCAGTTGCAATATTCAAAGGAAACAAAAAATAGACTATGCTTATAATTAATAAAATTGTATTATATTTTTTAATTTCCTATAAAGATAGTATAGAATTAATTAAACAGGTCTGGCGCCTCTCTTCCTGCTTTTCTTTCTGTCCAAAACATTTCTTCCACCTTATGCCAAAATGTCCAGCACACACTATTATTGAGACACTCCCTAAGGCATTTATCTTTTCAAGAGGTTTTCGTTATTGAAAGGCAAATACTCCTGAGCCAGATTCAGCTCAGTAATTGATTAGTTGCAGTCATCTGAGAGTAAAAAAGTGACCAGAAATCACATACAGGTGAGAGGACTGTGTAACCAAGGACATTTTAAGACGGCATATGGGAAAGAAATGGCAAAGCTAAAGGGTCATAAAAAGCAAGCACTGCTTATCAGCTATGTATCCATGTGCAGATGATTAATGTAACGATAAAATTCAAAAATATATGCTTTTAAAAATAAAGCATCTACTTCAGCTCACTCTTAAGGAACAGGAAGCAAACCACTCATTTCCTGAGATGAGCAGCTCCCTCGACTAACCACAAGGTGGTGCTCTATTTGGGATTGCCATGCTTAGATTCCATACTCAGAGCCCAGTCAGCCACTGGCATTAGAATTCCCATTTATAAGCCTTTTCCTTCCAGTCAAATCAGTTCTAAATAGTACTAGCTGCTGTTAAGCAACTCTGCCCAAGTGCAGACTTCTGTCCATTGAAAATCATTCATTAACGATGTTGCGTTTATATGGGTGAAGTCAATGCTGAGTTCCAACATCGGTAGCCATCGTTTTCTGTTATGGACTGAAACGGGGTTTTATGGCCCCTCAAAATGTATACATTGAAGCCCTAACCCCCAGTGTGATGCTATTAGGAGGTGAGGTCCTTGGAAGAAAATTAGTTTTAGATGAGTTCACAAGAATGGAACTCTTAGGATGGAATTAGTGCCCTTTTAAAAAGAGGTCCTTTCATATCCACCATACCAGGCTACAACTACAAGCAGACAGATCAGGATACAGGTGGCTGTCTGCAAGCCAGGCAGAGGGCGCTCACCAAGAACAGAAACTGCGTGTGTATGTATGTACAGGCTAGACAGATACATATAAAAGACCATATATTATATACAACATATATGTAATATATATTGCATACTATATGTAATGTATATATAATATACATATATAATATTTTGTTGTTTAGGCCACACAGTCTATGATATTTTTTATAGTACCCAGAGCTAAGACAGAAATTGGTACCTAGAAGTGGTGTCCTGCTGTAACAAACATCTAAAAAAGTAGAAGTACCTTTGGAACTGAAAAATGGATAGAGGCTAGAAGAGTTTTGAGATGCATACCAGAACAATTCAAGATCACTGTTACGGTACTGCTCAATGGAATTCTAGTGAGATCTCAGAAAGAGGAAAGCGGATGAAAAAGAAACCATCTTCTCAGAGAATACGTAACTAATTATCAACAGAATGTTGGCAGAAATATTGATGGTAAAGGCCATTCTGATAAGGTTTCAGACAGAAATGGGGAACATGTTACTGAACAACTTTTTTCAAAGCAATACTTGTTATAAAGTGGCAGAAAATTATTCCGAATTGTGTTCTTTTTCTAGTGTTTTTTGAAAGGTAGAACTTGCAAGTGATGAAACTGGATATTTATCTGATATTCTATGCAAAGGGTTGAAGAACTGGTTTCATTCCTCCTGACTGCTCAGAGTATAATGCAAAAAAAGAGAAATGATGTCGAGACAGAATTGTTAAGCAAAAGGGAACCAGGACTTAAAGATTTGGAAAATTCCCAGCCTGTCTATATTGCAAAAACAAAAACAAAAAAGAGAAATCATGTGCAGAAGAAAATACCAAGCGTGTGTCTAACCAATCACTTATGGAGATTTGTGTAAGTGGGAACCACAGACCTAATCGGCGATCTCAACTGAAGCCAGAAAAGAGATGGGATTATATCAGTAGAAACACTGCCGGCTGAGACTAAACATTCAAAAAGGACAGAATGAAGCAAGCTTGTGAATAAGTGCTATTCCTCAAGAAAAGGAAGGAATCCTCTCTCCACCATGTGAGAATACTGCAAGAAGGTTGCTGTCTGCAAGTCAGGAAAAGGGCCTTCCCCAAGAACCACATCAGTGGGCATCTTGATCTTGGCCTTCTCAGCCTCCAGAACTGTGAGAAATAAATGTGGGTTGTTTAAGTCATCCAGCCTGTAGTATTTTGTTATAACAGCCCAAGTTGACTAAGACACTTTCTTTCCTTTAGCTGAGCTTTCTGCTCTCATTATTCCTCCTCCCTCTTGCTTCTTTCCTCTTGTTTCCTGGATCTTGTTATTTCATTTTTGTGTCATGACAGGTAACGTGAAATATCATACTATAGCAGATATGGAGATTTGCCACTCAGATCACTTCAAGAAAGGACTTCTTACCCAGCAGTGGGGGGTGCAGTCACCAGGAAGCCTCCTACTGTAGCTTCTTCATAGTCTTAGGTGCAGAAAGCCACCTCACTCAAGTTCACATTCTTCCCAGCAGCCTTCATCACGTGACTAAGCAGAGTGACAGGGGATAGGAGAGAGTAGGGATATGGAAGCTGGGTCATTTCAACCCAATAGAAGACCAGTCTAACAGGCAATGCCTGTTCTCGAGCTACCTACAGAGGCTTCATTGGGCTTGCACTGCATGTTAGCTTTTTCCTCTAGTTGATATTGCTTCCAACTCTTTTCCTCATACAAATACTGATCTTTAATAAACATCTTGAACCCCAGACGACAGCTCAGTGTCTACTCTCTCCTTCTGGAGAACACAGCCTGCAACTGTGCAAAAATAAATTGCTTGGATCATCTGATGATGACGGGCTATTAAATAATTTGGAACACTGAGCTTTCACTTTTGTACAACTTCAGATTTTTTTCACTGAATCACCATTTATTCAATAAATATTTGAGTACCTCTTATGAGCTAGGCACTGTGCTTGGTAGAAGATACATTAAAAATGTCTGGAATGCAGACATGGCGCTAGAGGTAAAACAGACATCTCGTAATCATGAAAATGAAAGCTATACTCTAAGGGGCAGCAGAACAGAGCCAGAAGGAGCTTTCATGAAGCAACAATTACTCCTCTAGATTGCCTGTCTCTGGGCTTCTCATTGTATGTGAAAAATAGCCACTTCTTGGGTTTTCTGTTACCTGCAATGGAACACAATCTCTAGCTGATGGAATCCCCCCTCCTTGGTACTGAGTATGCCTGATGCAAATACCATTCCTTGGCAGTTGTTTGTTAATTTATGGATTGAGTGAATGAATGAATGAATGATGGTGCTTGCTTTTATTTTACTCCATGTTCCCTGGTCAAATCCACAAAGTCAGCCAATAATCAAGCTAGGAGAATAATTTGGCCTCTGGTAGCTTGCTCCTTGGCTCAAATCTGCTCATCCCATTCTTCCTTTTGCATTTTAAAAGCATGTTCATTTTATACATTTTCGGGCATTACCACATCAAAATGAACAACAAAAAAAGGACTAAAAAGGACTTCTCTGGTAAGATCATTTTGACACTTTTATCTTCTATATTTTATATTCAAATTAAAAGAAAATTTGACATATGGAATATGAGGCTTTATAAACATATAACATATTATTTAAATGCTTCCGTTTCAGAGGAGCTGAGAGATAAACAGCATGTCTGTAATTACCCCTCCACCATCAACAAACTTCAAATTACCATCTACTCTCAAAGGCAGAGAAAATTTAAAAGTGGTTTTTATGAAATTTCAGAAGTTACATATTCATTAATTTGTTATATTAACTTCTATGACTCCCGGACACAGAATCTGTCTTCAGATCCATTTACTTGAAGGGAATTTTTCAATCTGTTTGATAGAGATACAAGAATGACCACAAGGATAAGACTGATCACCAAACAAATCCAGAGAAAAGCATTCCACCAAAATTAAAACCACCGATGATGTGACACTAGATTCAGCTTATCTCCATGTCCATTTTCTTCTTCCCAATCACATTTTCTATTCATATTTTTGATTATACGCCTATTAAACAATCATTCATTCAACAGCAATTATGTGCAAGTACAGTGCCAGGCAGCACGAAGAAATAAGGCATGGTCCTGGGCCTAAAACAGGAATTTACAGCCAGACAAGATACAGCAGATACATAATAAAGCACTTAATAAAAAGTAATATGTCAAAAAGAAGTAAACATAGACTGCTTGGGGATCACAGGAGAGAGAAACTCAACCTAGCATGGAGGAAGAGTTCAGGAAATATCTCTCAGAAAAGACAGCCTTTGCATTATCTTAAACAATGAACAGAAGTTACTTAACCCACTGAAAATTTTATTCAAATCCAACTGCTTCTCAGCATATCCATTGCTACCAGCCTAGTGTATCATTCATCTACCTGGATCACTGCGATGGCCTCCTAACAGGTGCCCCTGCTGGAAACTGTTGTGCCTACAGCAGCCACAGTGAGCTTCTTAAAAGGTGATCAGATGATGTCACCCCTCTAATGGCTTTCCTACATTCTTTTTTTTTTTTTTTTTTTTTGAGACGGAGTTTCACTCTTGTTACCCAGGCTGGAGTGCAATGGCGCGATCTCGGCTCACTGCAACCTCCGCCTCCTGGGTTCAGGTAATTCTCCTGCCTCAGCCTCCTGAGTAGCTGGGATTACAGGCACGCGCCACCATGCCCAGCTAATTTTTTGTAGTTTTAGTAGAGACGGGGTTTCACCATGTTGACCAGGATGGTCTCGATCTCTTGACCTCGTGATCCACCCGCCTCGGCCTCCCAAAGTGCTGGGATTACAGGCTTGAGCCACCGCGCCCGGCCTCCTACATTCTTAAATAAAAGTCTTCACTATGTTTCTAAAACCCTACAGGCTATGGTAGTTGGCTACCTGATGGGTCTTATTTCCCATTACTCTTCTCTTGGCTGACAGCAGCTCCATCTACACTGGCCCCCTTGACATTCCTCAGACACACCAAGAAATTTGCCCAAGTGTTTGTACGTGCTGTTCTTGCCTAGAAACATTCTAATGGCTTACTCACCTCATTTGGATCTCTGCAGAAATGTCACCTCCTCAGGGAGGCGCTCCATGAACATACCATCTAAAATAATACACCCCATCACTCTATCTCCTTACGTTTCATTGGTTTCATTTTCCTTCCTAGCACTTATCACTGTCTAATATGTATTTGTCAATTGCCTGTTTTCCCTTCTAGAATGTAAGTTTTATGACAGCAAGACTTTATTTAGTTTACTACTATGTCCCAGCACCTGGAGCAGTTCCTACACTTAGTAGGCACTTGATAAATATCCATAGAATAAATAAATATATCACATGTCCTCCTAATCTAAAAAAAGAAGAAAGGAAAAGATAGTGTGTTCAGAAGTTATTTATATGGCAAGCCCAGACTCTTTACTCCCATTCTAATTGAGCTAAGTAATCTGTTCTAGCTAACAACATGAAGCCAAACATAAAAGATCATCTTCCAAGTGAATGTGGAGAGTGGGTACTTGTTTAAAAAGTTGTAAAAGTATTATTATTGAAAATCAGAGTCATAAAACTGAAAGCTTTTTTAAATCTTGCAAGTTCTCAGTGAATACAAGACCCAAGTTCATTTGGAAACACATGTTCTGCAACCTCAGCTTAGTGTTACGCTCCAAAGATAGGATTTTCAGTTGGCCAAGGGTTCCTTGAAACTTTGTTGTCCATCCACATTGTAAAGTCGTGTAAAAATTTCTCTACACATACAGGTAAGAGTTCTTAAAATGGCAACTCAAAGACCCACTGCATTCAGGAATTGGGGAGGAAGGGCTATGTAGTATTTTTTAAAATTTGAATTAGTTGCCTACATTTATATATTCAATTTCACATCAAAATCCATCTCTCGAAAATGTGAAAGATCTACCAACACATATTAATAATAGTCAGCTGGAGCTGAGTTATAGCTGCTCCCTTCAGATAGGCTAACTACAGTATCACCTAACATCATTTATAGGTTCTTGAAAACTGAAGCTTTAAATGACATGATGTATACCTGTGGCCAAGCAATGTGCTCACTTCCTGATTAACATAGACACACATACTATGACACCAGTTTTTTTGTTTTTTTTTTTTAAAAAAGGCTTTATTATGAGGTTGGCTGGCAAGGAGACAGGAGACAGTACTAGAGGTAAAATAGACATCTGGAGTCTGGGGCTAGTTTTTTGGGTTAGAGAGAGCAGGCTGGTATGCAGAAGTGCTGGCGAGTAGGTTTTGATTGGAAGAACTTTAAACGAGACCATATGCAGTAAAGTATGGTAAGGGATCCTAACACCTACCATTCCTTAGCTTGTAACCCTTCACTTTTGAAAGTGTTCTGGCCTTCAGTTCTGACCAAGTCTTGATACATTTGTTCCATGAGGAGAGTGAAACTTCAGTGCCAGATTTTATTTGAGGTTGAAATCTTTTCTGTGCATACTTCCACTGTATGACTTGCAATTTCTTCACTTGGTGCCTATAAAATAATTTAATATCCTGTTATCAATGGAGTAGAGCCAGTCAAAACTGGTTCAGTAGTTACATAAGAAAACCAATTTTATAATAGGCTAATTGACATAAACAAGAGTTAAGTTCCTATGGCATATTTCTGGTCACAAAAACATCATCAAACATCTAAATAAAGGTGAAAAGACTTCTAATAGTAAACATTGAAATAAATGTGAGCTATACATACAAATCAGAAAACGTAACAAAAATAAGTAAGGTAACTATTTACCCAGTCATTCCAGTTGAGGGTCATGGGTGACCATAGCCCATTCTAGCAGCTGGGTCACGAGGTAGAAGCCCCTGGCAGGCCAGATCTCACTAACGCAGGCCTCCATTACAACTGTCCCAGCACTGACTGAGTAGCTAGGTTAAACATTAAAAGCTGATTGCACCAGTGCCTTTACACAAAGGCTGGAATGTAACAAAAGCCCACCAAGAGTTTTGCCTAGGCCTTTCCTGGGTCTTAAAGCATGACAAAATAATGAAGTAATTAACAGGACCCATTTAGGATTAAACAAGTTTTATTGGGAGGTCTGAACACACTCCCCGGGCCTCCATAAGCAAGTTTATTGCAGGTCTAAAGAACTCCCCAAACCTCCATGATTTACCAGGAGACCAGAGAAGGGTAATCACCCCCACACCTGGACGCATTTAGATTAAGTAAATTTACTAAGGCTTCAGAAGAAAGTCTTCAGGATTCAGACCCTAGTTATAGATTAAAAGAAGTTAATCATTTATGTCTTTAGATGAATGCACACTTACATGTAGACATATAGCTTAGAAGGTATATAAGCTCTGGAAAACTTTGTAATTTTGAGTTGTTCTGGAAATAATTTCCAGCCCTTCTCCCTGTAACCGGTTACATAAATAAAAACAGTCTTCCTCCCCAGTTCATATAAGTCTCATTATTGGGCTACAAGAAACAGCAGCGTGACCCTCAGTTTGGTCCAAGAACAAACCCTCACTGGACAAGACGCCATTCCATCACAGGACGCACTCCCACACACATCCACACTCACTCAAATGGGGACAATTCAGATATGCCAGTGAACCTCACGTCTTTGGGATGTGGGAGTAAACCAGGGTATCTGGAGAAAATCCATGCAGACTTAAGAACACGAAATCATGAAGACAGTGGCCCCAGCCCAGAATCAATTTTTTTTTTTCTCATCGGCATTATAATAAAATGATACTGAAGAAAACAATGTTATTCCAGGACCTGCTGTACTCTGAAGCACACCTCAATGCTTACACAGATTCTTTATTAACTCAGGTGGGTTCTCTCATTTATTCCACCTGTCTAGTCCCTGCAGGCATTTAAGTTTTTAATCACCAGCCTTAAACTTGATTGGTTAATTGTCCCAGAGACAGGCAGATTGTCAAAGAAGCAAAAGCACTCATATAATAGCCACGAGGAACCACCGACCTTTAAAATAACACAAGCCATTGTAGAAACGTAGAACGGGGCCTCAGAAATCATCCAGTTTTCCTCATTATGATAAATGAGGAAACAGAGGCCCAGAGGGGTCAAACTTTGAGCAGATCTTGATGCCCAAGAAGGTCCTCTGTCTCGCCGACTGAGCACCTACCAGAACACATATTTGTGAGTTAGCAAACATTGCATTGTAGACCTGTTTACAATGTTCTGGAATGTTTTGAAAACATTTTTTAAAGCCTAATTACTAGGAAAAGGCAGTATTTCTAACCACTTAAGCTCAACTGGGAAAAAAATTCTCTAGAATAAAGTTCCCATGAGGCCAAGACAAGATGTGAAGAGCTGAAGTTGCCTAGATCAAGAGTCAGAAGATTGTTTCAGTAAACGGCCACGATAGCCAGTATTTGAAGCTTTGTGGGCAATATGGTCTCATGGCAACCGCTCAACTTTTCGGCCATCGCATGCAGCATCCATGGATAAGTAAGTAAATTGGTGCTACTCTGTTCCAAAAGAAACTTTATTTATGTACACTGAAAATTGAATTTCATATAATTTTCATGGGTCATGAAATCTCTTATTTTTTCGTTGAACCACTTAAAATCTAAAAAGTATTTCCAGCTCATAGATCATACAAAAACTGAGTGTGGACAGGATTTTGCCCCTGGGCCATAGTTTTCGGATCTCTGGCCCAGATCACAAGGGTAGATGAGAGGAGCAGCCAAACCTACTTGTCCTGGGATCTCAGGGTTTTGTTCAATCTGAATGCAAGATTTCTCCTCCTAACCAGACCAGCCTGGTGTTTTTTATGGTATTTCAATTGTCTTACAGTTTGTCAAGTTTATACCATTTACTCATCTTCTTGGCTGATCTTCACAATTATCCTGTGAGGTACATAGGGCAGGTATATATGTTATGTTTCAAATTTGCTCATTACCTGTACAGATTATAATGACAATAATAAATGAGAAATTCACTGGAAATATCACCACTTCAAGAAACAATATTTAACATTTTTCTTTATATTCCCACATGCCTTTGTCATATTTATGCAGAATTCTACAGAATTGGCCTCATAATAGGAATATAATTGTATATTCCAGTTTTTTGCATAATTGATCCATGTATTATAACAATATTCCCAGAAGTGAGATTACCAGATAAAAGGACAGTAATACTTTTTGATTCTTAATACGCTTTGGAAACTTCTTTCCAAAAACTTACATGAAAGCCACTGGTAATGAGCTTGATAGGAGTAAGATCTGCAATCCTATGGCACTATAGGTTGACTAGCGTTAACAATAATTTATTGCATATTTTCAAATTACTAGAAGAATGGATTTTGAATGTTCTCAACACAGAAACAATTTTTAATGTTTGAAGTGATAATTATGCTAGTTACCCTGATTCTATTGCTATACCTGGTATGTATAAAAACTCACTATCTACCCTATACATAGGTACAATTTTTATGTGTCAAATAAAAATTGAAAAAAGAGAAAATAATGTATGCTATCATTGGAGAAAATTTGGAATATGCAGAAAAAATACCCAGGAGAAAACAAAATATTTTGTTTATAAAAAGGCACCAGAATTAGCCAGGTATGGTGGCATATGCCTATAATCCCAGCTACTCTGGAGGCTGAGGCAGGAGAATCGCTTGAACCCAGGAAGTGGAGGTTGTGGTGAGCAGAGTTCATGCCATTGCACTCCAGCCTGGGCAACAGAGCAAGACTCTGTCTCACAAAAAAAAAAAAAGAAAAGAAAAAAAAAGCCACCAGTCATGTATGGATGTACCAGAAAAGAATTTTCATTAGCACGGGGTTAAAAGACTGGGTCATGGAGCAGCCCAACTCTGTCATTGACTCTTGTGTTACTTTCAGAGTGTTACTTCTACTTTAAGCTTCGGTTTCCTCATCTGTCAAATAAGGACAATAATATATGTTTTATGTTAGGATTAAAAGAGATGATCTATGTAACAGTGACTTATAATAAACAACTTCCAAATCCCAGTGAAGGTTATATCATGATGATGCTAATGATGATGATAATGGTGAGAATGAAGGTAATGATAATGGTCATGATGAGCTTCGGTTTATTCATGAAGAACCCGGATTCAGATTAGTTAAGTATCTTGCCTAATGTCACACAGTCAGCTGAATAACATTAGGATTCTAATGCATGTCTTTTGTTGTTTATCTTTGACGGTAGCCAAGGATCTTGTGGAACATTTAACATATAAATAGTTTAGATTTCTTGCTTACTCTCAAGAACATTTTGTTTTCAGACCGATGTCTAAGTCTTAGATATCAGCCAATCTGTTCTTTCTGTATCCGAGGACCCACTGGTCCAGCTCTAACCTTGCTACACAAAGCCAGACATGAAATTTTTACTTTGCACTTTAAAAAGCAAGTATCAGATGAGCACTATACAGCATAATCTGTCTGCCTTCCAGCACTCACATCAACCTAGTCACCAAGCTTGCCACAACAGCCTTTTATTTCTAACAGTATTTACTTTGCTATTTAAAGTAGATGTCGACAGGTTTTAACATTGAGTTCATTTATATTCATAACCTTTTATACAAACTCCAATATTTCAAGGTTAATGAAATCAGCACTTCCAAAACTGAGAACTAATATCCAAGAATAATTCATATATGTTAAAAATATTACTTTCAACTGTAAATTAGTTTAACCATTATGGAAGACAGTGTGGTGGCTCCTCGAGGACCAGAAATAGAAATTCCATTTGACCCAGCAATCCCATTACTGGGCATATATCCAAAGGATTATAAATCGTTCTATTATAAAGACATATGCACAGGTATGTTCATAGAGGCACTGTTTACAATAGCAAAGACCTGGAGCCAACCCAAATGCCCATCGATGATAGACTGGACAGGGAAAATATGACACATATACACCATGGAATATTATGCAGCCATAAAAAACAACGAGTTTGTGTTCTTTGTAGCAATATGGATGAATCTAGAAACCGTCATTCTTAGCAAACTGACACAAGAACAGAAAACCAAACACCACATGTTTTCACTCATAGGCGGGTGATGAACAATGAGAACACTTGGGCACAGGGAAGGGAACAACATTCACTGGGCTAGGTGGGGGGGGAGGAGGGGGTGGAGGGGAGGGGAGGAGAGGGATAGCAGTGATGGGGGAAGATGGGAAGGGATAACACCAGGAGAAATGCCTGAAGTAGGTGATGTGGTGGGAGGGGTGGGAGATGGAGACAGCAAACCACCATGGCATATATGTACCTATACAACAACCCTGCAGGATGCAGGATGTGCACATGTACCCCAGAGCCCAAAGTACAATATATATATATAACTTTCTTCTTTTTGTTTCTTCTTGTTCAGAAACAATATTCCTAAGAAAAGTGAAAATTATGGTCAATAACAACATGAGAATTTAACTGAGAATTAACATGGAAATGTTCTATAGATTATAGAAACCTATAATATATGTTCTATAATCTTATTCTGAATGGAACACAAAGATATCATCTACAAACCTTCTTGGCAGCTTTTGCCAGTGCTTACTTGCTTCTCCCAAGATGGTTTTTTGCTTGTCTACTTATCGAAGCAGTTGTGTTCTGGGTGTTAGTTGCACGGTAATAGTTTTGATTTAAACTATGTGAAGAAAATCTGGTTCTAAGAATTAATGACACTTGTGTTTATAGATGGGTGGCATTTGAGAATTGAGAGCATGTGTCAGCAAACTTTTTTAAACAGCTAGATAGGAAAGATTGCAGGCTTTGCAGACAGAAAGTTCTGTTGCAATTACTTAAGTCTCCTGCTACAACACAAAAACAGCAATAGACAATGTGTAAATGAATGGGCATACTTGTGTTCCAATAAAACTATTCTTTTGTTTAGGCAGAGTCTCACTTTGTCACCCAGGCTTATGAGTGCAGTGGCACAATCATGGCTCACTGCAGCCTCAACCTCCCAGGCTTAAGTGATCCTCTTGCCTCAGCCTCCGGAGTAGCTGGGACTACTGCCGTGCACCACCTTGCCTGGGTAATTTTTTAAATTTTTGTAGAAATGGGATCTCCCCATGTTGTTCAGGCTAGTGTCAAACTCCTGGCCTCAAGTGATCCTTCCACCTCAGCCTTCCAAAGTGTTAGGATTACAAGCCACCATGCCTGGCCAAAACTTCACTTTAAAAAGCAAATATTATGCCTGCAAGATACAGTGTGCTGGCCTCTGCTCGAGCAACTGGTAGAGCTTCTCCTAGATGTCAGTGGCACTGGTCATATCTTAATATTTTGTGGCACTTAAAAATAATTTAATGGCATATATGTCTCCTGATTTTGCTGTTTTCTGGCACCTTGCCACCAAAACATGCTACAGTCTTCTTAAGACTGGGTGAGAGTTATGATTCTAGACTTTGATACCATGAAAGTTTTTATGCTTGGTGATCCTCATCAGCTTGAGTCCTTGTGGCATTTACAGTTCTAGAAGGTGGTAGTTGATGGCATTAAAGGTAATCTGCCAATCTTAAAATCATAGTCCTTAGCCCATAGTAAACATTCAGAGAATGTTTGTTGAGTGAATAAATGATCCCTATCTGAGTCTCCAAAAGGTGCTAAAAATTATATCTCTAATATTTTCTAATTTCTCCACTCCATGTTGTTTATTCAGCAACTGGCAAGTTAATTTGGGGGAAAAAATGAGAGAATTTGACCATGTGGTTTGGATTTTCATTAATTCATACTTTCCAGATTAGTTAAGGATCCTGGGATATATAGGATTCGTTAAGAATATGTAGAGGTATAGAACTACCTCTAATAAGTCATGTTAAATGTCATATCTGGGTGTCTAGTTCAACTGCTTTACAAATATCTCTTATTGAAACTTGTTATATTTTCCAAAAGTGCTATAGAAAAATTTCTCCATGCCTCCCAAAAAGAGAATGCTATTATATTGATATCCTACTGGTCTCATTCTTAGATAAATAAATATAGAATTGTATCCCTCTTCTGCACCATTTTGAGAATGTGCTACACTGGGTTTACAGAACTCCAGTTTTATGAGTAAAAGTATAAAATAATGACAGTGAAGTAAGGTCTGCAGCTGACTTGAGAACATTGTTAGAAATAGACCATTACTTTGAAAACATACACACACAAATTCATTTATCCTTAATGGTTTTCTTTTTTGAGTAAAATAGCTAAGACAAGGTGGAAATTCCCTCTTCTATTTCTATAGAAGAGGGAATTTGCAAGCTCCACCGAAAAGACATATTAACCAACCAAGGTTTTGGCACCATCATGTGGCCATTTAGATTTATTTTATTTTTTCCAGATTTGTTGAAGTATGATTTACAAATAAACATTGTATATATTTAAGGTATACATTGTGATGTTTTGATATATGTATACAGTGATTACCATAATCAATATAATTAGCATATCCATTACCTCACATAGTAACAATTTTATGTTATGTGTGTTCATGGAGAGAACACTTAAGATCTACTCTCTAGACAAATTTTAAGTATGCGATATATAATCATTAATCATGCTGTACTTTAGATCTCCAGAACTCATTCATCTTACAACTGAAATTTTATGCCCTTTGACTAATATCTCCCCATTTTTCCTACAAAAAATCTACTCTCTATATCTATGTTTTACATATAAGTGAGATCATGTAGTATTTATCTTTCTGTTCCTGCCCTATTTCACATAGCAAAATATCCTCTGGATTCATTTACGTTATCACAAATGGCAGGATTTTCTTCTTCTTTAAGGCTAAATAATATTCCTGTGTATGTGTGTGCGTGTGTGTCACGTTTCCTTTACACATCCATTCATCAATCGACACTTACATTGGCTTCCATATCTTGAATAAATGAATAAATGCTGCATGAATGTGGGAGTTCAGATATCTGTTCAAGACAGTGATTTCAGTTCCTTTGGATATATGCCCAGAAATGAAATTACTGGATTATATGTTAGTTCTATTTTTGGTTGTTTGGTTTTTTAANTATATACCCAGAAGTGGGATTGATGGATTGTATGGTAGTTCTATTTTTAATTTTGAAGGTACATCCATACCATTTTCCACAATGGCTGTACCTCCAACAACATACAAAATTTCCCTTTTCTTCACAGCCTTGCCAACACTGGTTACCTTTCAACTTGTTGATAATAATCATCCCAACAACTCTGAGGTTATATCTCACTGTGGTGTTGATTTGCATTCCTCTGATGATTAGAGATGTTGTGTATCTTTTTATATACCTGTTGGCCATTTGTATGTCTTCTGTGAGAAAATGTCTACAGCATTCAGTTTCTTTGCCAATGTTTTATTTAGGTTTTTTGTGTTTTGCTATTGCGGACTCTTATATTTTAGGTAATAATCCATCATAGGATGTATGGTTTGCAAATATTTTTGCCCATTCCATAAGCTGTCTTTTCATTTTGTTTCTTTCTTTTACCATGCAGAAGATTTTTAGTTTGATGTAGTCCATGTGTTGCCTGTACTTTTGGCAAAAAAAAAAAAAAAAAAATCAAGGAATTTTTCTCCATGTCTTCTTCTGGTGGTTTTACAGTTTCAGGTCTTATGTTTAAGTCTTTAATCCATTTTCAATAGATTTTTGTGCATTGCATAAAAGCCCAATTCCATTTCTTTGCATGTGGATATTCAGTTTTTCTAACACTATTTATTGAAGAGAATATTCATTCATCATCATGTATTCCTGGCACCTTTGTTGAAGTTTAGTTGACTATACATGTGTGAGTTTATTTCTGGGCCCTCTATGTTTTCCATTGGCCTATGTATCTATTTTATGGCAATATCATATTGCTTTAGTTACTATAATCGCTGTAATATCATTTAAAATCAGAAAGTATGATGCCTCCAGCTTTGTTCTCCTTTCTCAAGCTTGCTTTAGCTATTTGGTGTCTTTTGTGATCCTATATGAATTTAAGCATTTTTTTTCTATCTCTGTTAAAGAATGCCATTGGAACTTTTATAGGGTTTGCACTGAATCTGTAAATAATTTTGAGTAGTATGGACATATTGACAATATTAATTTTTCTGATCCATGAACATGGAATATCTTCTCATTCATTTGCACCTTCTTCAATTACTTCCATCAATACTTTATAGATTGAGGATACAGATCTTTCACTTCCTTGGTTAATTTTATTCCTAAGAAATACTTAGGAATATGTTACGATATTATGCTCTGATAAATGACATTATTTTCTAGATTCTCTTTTTGGATAGTTTGTTATTAGTGTATAGAAACACAACTGATTTTGTATGTTTGTTGTGTATCCTGCAGCTTTACTAAATTTGTTTATCAGTTCTAACAGTTTTTTGGCCAAGTCTTTATGGTTTTGTATGTCAGATTATGTTATCTTCAAACAGAGGGAATTTAACTTCTTCCTTTCAAATTTGTATTACTTTTATTTCTTTTCCTTGTCAAACCACCCTGGCTAGAACTTCCAGTACTACGATAAATAGAAGTGGAGAGAGTGGGTATCCTTGTCTTATTTCTGATCTTAGAAGAAAAGCTTTCAATTTTTGAACATTCAGTATAATGTTAGCTGTGGGTTTTTTTTTTTTTTTTAATAGTTGGTCTCTATTGTGGTGAGGTAAGTTTCTTCTGTATCTATTTTATTGAGAGGTTTTTTAATAGTGAATGAATGTTAAATTTTGTCACAAGTGTTTTCTACATTGACTGAGATGATCATAAGATTTTTGTCCTTTATTCTGTTAATGTGGTACACTACACTGATTGGTTTGTGTACATTCAAATATCCTTTCATCCAGGAATAAATCCCACCTGATCATGGTCCACAATCCTTTTAATGTGCTGTTGTTTTCAGTTTGCTAGTATTTTATTGAAGATTTTGGTGTCTGTGTTCATGAGAGATATTAGCTTGCAGTTTTCTTGTGGTGTCTTTGTCTGATTTTGGTACCAGGATAATGCTGACATCATGAGTGAATTTAGAAGCATTTCCCCTTTTTCTATTATTTGGAAGGGTTTAGAATGGATTAGCTCTAATTCTTTGAATATTTGGTAGAATTCACTTGTGAAACCATCTGGTCCTGGGCTTTTATTTTATGGAAGGTTTCTGATTACTAATTCAATCTCTGTATTTGTTACTGGTCTATTCAGACTTTCCATTTCTTCTTTATTCATTTGTTTATTTAAAATGTTTTTGTTTGTTTGTTTGTTTGTTTGTTTCGAGACAGAGTCTCACTCTGTCACCCAGGCTGGAATGCAATTGTGTGGTCTCAGCTCACTGCAACCTCTGCCTCCCAGATTCAAGCTATTTTCGTGCCTCAGCCTCTCCAGTAGGTGGGACTACAGGCGAGTACCACCACACCTGGCTAATTTTTGTATTTTTAGTAGAGATGAGGTTTCACTATGTTGGCCAGACTGGTCTCGAACTCCTGACCTTGTGATCTACCCACCTTGGCCTCCCAAAGTGCTGTGATTACAGGTGTGAGCCACCACATCCAGCCTCTTATTTTTTAATAAAGGCATTTATAAACCTCCCTCTTGGTACTGGTTTTACTACATCTCATAAGTTTTGGTATATTGTGTTTTCATTTGTCTTGAATTTTTAAAAAATTTATTTTTGTTTTCCTCTTTGACTCAATGGTTGCTCACAAGTATATTATTTAATTTCTATATCTTTGTGAATTTTTTCATTTTCTTACTGTTATGAATTTGTAGTTTCATTCCATTGTAGTCAGAAAAGCTACTTGGAATGATTTCAATCTTAAATTTGTTAAGACTTACTTCATAATCTAACATTTGATCCATCATGGAGAATGTTCCTTGTGTGCTTGAGAAGAATATGTATATGTATGCTGTTGAGTAGAAAGTTCTATATGTTTGTCAGGTCTATTTGGTCTATAGTATTACTCAAGTCAGCAGTTTCTTTACTGATTCTGTCTGGTGTTCTATCCATTTAATGAGAAAGAGATATTGAAGTCTTCTACTATTATTGTATTGATGTCAATTTCTGCCTTCAGATCTGCCAATATTTGCATTTTATATTTAGGTGCTCTAATATTAAATGCATGTATATTTACAATATTTAGTTCTCCTGTTGAATTGGCTCTTTTATCATTATATAATGATCTTATTTGCGACAGCTTTTGAGTTA
The DNA here is from genome assembly GCF_001604975.1 of Cebus imitator. NCBI lineage: Eukaryota > Metazoa > Chordata > Mammalia > Primates > Cebidae > Cebus > Cebus imitator. The sequence continues at coordinate 585,935 of NW_016107666.1, forward strand.
AAGTCTATGTTGTCTGATATAAGTGTAACCACTTCTTTTTTTGGTTACCATTTGTATGGAATATCTTTTCTACTCCTTAACTTTCAGCCTGTGTCTGTCCTTAAAGCTAAAATGAGTCTCTCATAGAAAGCATATTACTAGATCTTGTTCCTTTATCCATTGGACCCCTTTATGTCTTTTGATTGGGGAATTTAATTCATTTACCTTTAAAATAATTATTGACAGATGAGGACTTACTATGGATATATTGTTAATTATTTCTGTCACCTTTGCTATTGTGTTGTTCCTGCCTTCCTCTCTTATTGTCTTTTTTTGTTATTTGATGACTATCTGTAGTGATTCTTTGATTTTTGTCTCTCTCTCTCTCTTTCTCTCTCTCTCTCTCTCTCTCTCTCTCTCTATATATATATATATATATATATATATACACACACACACACACACACACACATACATATATCAGGGGTTTTTTGTGGCTACCATGAGACCTTGTATAAAGTATCTTGTAATTATGAATTTTTATCTTAAATTGGTAATTTAATTTGAATTGCATACAAAAGCTTTACATTTTTATTCCACACCCTTGGTGTTCTTAAAGTGAATGTGCTTCTTTATATAATGTATACCCATTAGCAAATTTGTGTGGCCATAGTTAAAACTAACAGTTTTGTCTTGTAACTTTTAAGTTTGTGTTAAAAGTAATTTATGTTCCAGCATTAAATTGTTGCATTGTTCTATATATGTGTATATATTAACCTTTACTAGTGAGATTTATGCTTTCACATTGTTCCTTAGTATATATTTATTTCAATTTGAAGAACCCCCTTAGTATTTCTTGTAAGGCAGTTCTGATGGTGATGAAGTCCTTCTGTTTTTCTTTGTCTGGAAAAGACTTTCTCTCTTTTTCATTTTGAAAAAATAATTTTGCTGGGTATAGTACTCTTGATTAGCAGGATTTTTTTTTCTTTCAGTACTTTCAATATATATCTATCCCACTCTCTCCTGGCCTGCAAGGCTTATTTTGAGAAATCTGCTGATTTCTCAGAAGTTCCCACTTATGTCTATAAAACCTCTTCTTATTTTTATAGACTGCTTTCAGCAGGTAAAGACTTTCTCTTGCTTCATTCTCAGATTAATGGGACTGCCTCTTGGATCACAGTCAAGTGGGTCTAGAAGTGGGTCACATGCTATGGCCTGGTCTGCAGTTGGTTCCTGCCATGTCCTTTTTCTCTTGCTGCTTTCAAAATTCTCTATTTTTGACTTATGACAATTTATAAAGCGATGTATTTCAGCATAGGCCTTTTTATGTTCAACGTATATGGAATTTATAATTTATTGAATCTGGATGTTTATTTTCTTCTCCAGATTTGGGGAGTTTTCAGTCATTTATTCTTTAAATAAGCTTTTTGCTCCTTTCTCTTGCACTTTTCCTTTTGAGGCTTACATAACATACAAGCAGACTAGCTTAAAGGTGCCTCATAAATTCTGTAGCCTTTCTCATTCTTTTTTCATTTCTTTTTTTTTCTGTTTTCTGCTGTGACTGGATAATTTCAAATGACTTGCCTCTGAGCCCACAGATTATTTCTTCTGCTTGATCTAATCTGCTGTTGAAGCTCTCTATTGCATGTTTTATTTTATTTGTTGTATTCTTCAGCTCCAGAATTTCTTTCATTCTTTTTTATGATTTTTATGTCTTTGTTAAACCTCTCGTTTTGTTCATGTACTGTTTTCCTGAGATATTGATTTAGCTGTCTGTTGAGCTTGTAGTTCACTGTGCTTCTGTAAGACAATTATTTTCAATTTTTTCTCAAGAAATTCATAGATCTATACTTTTTGGTGCTTGGTTACTGAAGCTTTATTAATTTCCTTCAGTGGTGTCATGTCTGCCTGGCTCTTCATGATTCACATAGCTTTGTATTGATATCTGATCCCTTGAAGGAGCAAACACCTCTTCTTCTTTTCACAGACTGCTTTCAGCAGGTAAAGACCTTCTCCTGCCTCCTTCTCAGACTGGTGGAGCTGCCTTTTGAGTCACAGTCAAGTGGGGCTAGAACTAGGTCACATGGCTGTGGCCTGGTCTACAGTTAGTTCCATCACTGGCAGTCCTGTTACCAGGGGTGTAGACAAGCATGGTTCCTTGTAGATCCCCAGATGGATGGAACCATCTCCAGAACCACAGTTGAACAGGGCTAGAGCCTGGTCATGGGGCTGCTTCTGTTTCTGCAGTTGAGTCTGCAGAGAGTGGGTCTGCTATCAGAGAATACTTGCTAAGCATATGGCTCCAACAGTTCCACTTGTCTTTGACAAAACATTCTTCTATCAGGGCCCTTGTTAGGTCTCTAAGCAGGAAGGACTTCCCTTAGTACCATGGTAGGGCAGTGCTGGAGTCAGCTCACAGGACTGCAGCAAGGTTCACAGTCAGGCTCAAGGTCAGTGGGCCTACCATGAGGGGTATGTATGCCACCAATTCTGTGAGCAGGCAAGATTACTCTGGGACCATGACAGAAGGAGGCTGGAACTGAGTCTCCAGGCTGCTTCAGGGTCGTTAGCCAGGACTGACTTAGGGTCCACAGCAGGGACTGAGGCAGCAGGACTGCTCCCAGGGACATGGACAGACATTAATTGGTCTTTGAGTGGGCAAGACTGAGAGCAGGGCAGGAGCCATGGGTCACACGGACTCTGTAAGAGCCATAGAAGGGACCAAGGTTGGTAGATCTATAACCTGGGGCATGGACAATGTGTGTTTCACATGGTCCCTCTGAAAGCAGCACTGACTCCAGACTGGGGGTAGAGCAGGGTTGAAGCCAAGTCACAGGGCCATTTGAGGATGCACAGTCAGATCTGTGGCCAGTAGTCCTGTTACCAGAGGCACCAATTGGTGTGGATCCTCCCACGTCTCTTGTTGGATAGGGCTAGTTGCAAAACTGCAGCCAAGCAGGGCTAGAGCCACAGAGGGAGGGGGCTGCTTTGGGTCTGTAGCTAGAACTGTGCTCGGTGAGCCTGTCCCTGGGACATGTGCTTGCCGTCTCAGAGCAGCTCTCCTCCATCTTCGGCTTCACCAGGGTTTTGTGACCTCTTTCCTGGATCCCAAAGCTCCCACAAAGGCACTTTTGTTCATGCACAGCTGCCAGACCATTGTTTGTGTCAGAGAACATGAGCTGGAGACTCCTTATTCTGCATCTGCTGGCAACTGCAGCCATTTAGATTTGGCCATTAGAAACCAAAAGTTCTGCATAGCCAACGTATTCCCACAACTCCACACAAGTCAGAACCCATATCTGGAAATAAAGGTGGCATTCCTCAAAATAATATTTCAATAAAACCTGTTCTCTGTTTTTTAAGGGACAATTACTATAATCAAATTATTATCTGACTTATAAACTTCTTTTGCCTATTTTGAATCCAGTTATTGTCAAGGCTCCTGGAGTTTACTGGCTACATGTCTTCTGATACTTTTCTCTTCTATCTTTCCCTACTGCCAGCACTCTAGTTCAAGTGCCTATGTTTTTTTCTCAGCAAACCTGTCTCTTAACCGCCTAAACTAATTTCCGTAAATAAAATAAACTCTTTATTCCCTCCAGTTCACTCTCGACTCCACTGCCACAGTGATTCGTGTTAATGCAAAAGTAATCATGTCACTCCTAAACTCCAATTAAAACCCTTTAGTAATACCTCACTTCTGCTAAGAAAAGTTTCCCAATCCTAGCGTGGCACATAGCACACAGCCACACAGCACTGTCCGAACAGTAGCCTCTACTGTATAAACCTCCTGTGATTACTGAGCACTTGAAATGTGGCTTATCCAAATGAAGATGTTCTGGGAATGTAAATGCATCACAGACTTTGAAGACTTCAGACATAAAAATTAATGTAAATTATCTCATTAATAATTTGTAGAGATTACATGTTGAACTAAAAATGTAATTGGTTAAACACAGTATATTATTAAAATTACTTTTGCTTATTTCTTTTTACCTTTATAATATAGACCTAAACCCGTATATAGTGAAGCAAACAAGTAGTTTCTTTCCCTGTGGAGCTTACAATCTCATGGAAGAAATTGGGGATAAGCAATATATTTCAGATAGAGAATGCAACATAGCGACACATGCTAAGGAGAAGAAGAATATGAGGTGTCAAGACAGGTGGTTGCATTTTAGGTATCAGTTTTAGGTAAGGCATCATTGAGTAGATGATTTTTGAGTCCTAAAGAAAGATCATTATAGGAAAATTGTTATAGAGAAAAGAAAAACTGTTATAGGCAGAGGAAAAAGTAAGGGCAAAATCTATAAGGGCAGGAGCAAACCTTGTTTACTGAAGAAAGTGCAAAGAGGTCAATGGGACTTAAACTCAGTGAACAAGGGGATAAGGGTAGAAATGGAGGTCGGGCAATAGCATGTACCAAATCATTTAGACTCTTATGGGCTGTGCTAAAGGCTTTAGCTGGGTGTGTCAGAAAACCACCAGAGACCATAAATGCCATACTTACGCAAACTCAGACATTTTTTCAAATTCTCATTCTTGCCAAGTTTTGAAAAAATACCTGAAAACAAGAAAAGAAAATTTTATCTCCAGCCAAACCCCTTCCCTGACTCTTTATCACACACACATGTACACACGTGTAGATATACACCTGTGTGTGTGTGTTTATACACACAGACACGTACACACACATACGTATTAAATCGCTTTAATTACTTGCTTGAGATCTTCCCTTGGTTGTCTAAAAGCTCTTTCCAACTTTGCATATCCACGATTAATTATTGATATGCCACCCCTCATGACCTGTTTCTCATTCAGGATTCCTTTTCTTACTAAATTGCATTTATGTAAAATCATTCAGCACCTAAATAAAAATAGCTTTTAGTTTCAGCTCTGATATATGGAAAGAGTAGAAGTCATTACTCCCATCTTACAATAACAAAAAGCTGAACAAACTGAAAAGCCATGACTTTAGTTGGACCTATTAGAGACTCAGGTAGCAGGGCAAATAGCTGCCCCGAAATCTAGAGAGACAAGTACATCCAGAGACTCATAGCCAAGATCTGCTTACCTGGAGCAGAAGTTGCTGGAGGCATAAACATATAGCCATAGGTTCCACATGGTGGTTATAATTAGATTGAGAATTTCATTTGTCAGCAGCACCTGGCGATGTGGAAGGCTTTTTTAAGAAATGAAACCCAGAAGTAAAACATTTTACACAAGCCATGAAACCAAAAAAAAAAAAGTGTGGCTACATAAAAATGAAATGTTAAAAGATAACAAGAGGCCGGGCGCGGTGGCTCATGCCTGTAACCCCAGCACTTTGGGAGGACAAAGCAGGTGGATCACGAGGTCAAGAGATTGAGATCATCCTGGCTAACACGGTGAAACTCTTTCCCTACTAAAAACACAAAAAATTAGCCAGGCGTAGTGGCAGGCGCCTGTAGTCCCAGCTACTAAGGAGGCTGAGGTGGGAGAATCACTTCAACCCGGGAGGTGGAGGTTGCAGTGATCCGAGATCGCACCACTGCACTTCAGCCTGGCACAGAGCGAGACTCCATCTCCAAAAAAAAAGATAACAAGAAAACTGGAAGGAAATGGCTGCAATATGGGTAACCTAAGGTCAATATACATAATATTAGGTTGGTGCAAAAGCGATTGCGGTTTTTGCCATTACTTTTAATTATTTTTAATGGCAAAACCGCAACCAATTTTCCACCAGCCTAATACATAAACAGCACCTACAAATAATCTTTTAAAAGACAACTCAGTATATTGAAGGGTAAGCAGGCACTTTGAAAAATACATATTTTAGAAGGAGTCTAATAGATTGAGAAAAAATTTTTTTTTTTTTTTTTTTTTGGGACGGAGTTTCGCTCTTGTTACCCAGGCTGGAGTGCAATGGCGCGATCTCGGCTCACCGCAACCTCCGCCTCCTGGGTTCGGGCAATTCTCCTGCCTCAGCCTCCCGAGTAGCTGGGATTACAGGCACGCGCCACCATGCCCAGCTAATTTTTTGTATTTTTAGTAGAGACCGGGTTTCACCGTGTTGACCAGGATGGTCTTGATCTCTTGACCTCATGATCCACCCGCCTCGGCCTCCCAAAGTGCTGGGATTACAGACGTGAGCCACCGCGCCCGGCCGAGAAAAAAATTTTAAAAAGAGAACACTCAGTGTTCAGCTGGATGTGAAGAAAAAGGTATTCTAAAACAGCATTAGTAGGGATGCATATTAATAAATCTTTCTTGGAAGGCAGTTTGTTTGAGCCGGGAATTCCACTCCTAGAAAGGTAGTAAATACTTGCGTGGACATAAGAAATATAAATAAGAGCAAGTCCTTTTAATGTTGTTTCTAATATGGAAAAATTGGAAACAACCTAATATTCACTACTAAGAACTGATATAGGTAGGACATATTCATTCGATAAGATTCTGTGGAACTGATAAAAGGATGGTTGTAATTCATCTATTGCCATGGGAAAAATGTCCACAATTTGTATTTAAATGGCAAAAGCATGGTGAATATTGAGTTTTATTATCTCAAAACAAGGAATTTAATTTAAAGTATTCAAGACTTCTTTAACGGCTCCACAATGGAGTTTTACAGTTTTCTTCCAAAAGGCCCTTTACATTTTTGGTTAATTTTGTTTCTGAATATTTTATTTTGTGATGCCAATATGAATGGAAGATTTTCTTCCATTAAATTCCCTATATAAATTTCTGTATAGCTTATATAAAACCTCTTATTGTTTATGTAAGAAATCCTCTGATTAGGCTGGGCATGGTGGCTCACGCCTGTAATCCTAGCACTTTGGGAGGCCGAGATGGGTGGATCACCTGAGGTCAGGAGTTCAAGACCAGCCTGGCCATCATGGTGAAACCCCATCTTAAAAAAAAAAAAAAAAAAAAAAAAAACTGATTTTGCATATTAACTTATAATTGGGCATCTCAATAAATCATGTTACCGTTTCTGGCAGTTTGATAGCTGTACCTACCCATTCTACTTTTTATGTTTTCTTTGGTATTCCTAGAGAAGAGCTGTTAAGTATCACTGCAGTTCAGTGGAATTTTATTGCTGAACACCTGGGAAAAGAGAAAAGGGAATCATAAAATTACATAAATTTGGAAACAAAATCAAACAATTATGTGGCCCCCAAACTTAGGTTCCTAAAGTCATTCTCAGTGTAGGCAGTGGTGCTCCCTCACTTTTTTAGGCAAACAAATCTTTCTGCAAATGAAACTTTGGACAGGAGCACAATGTCTACAACAGAGCTGATTTGACTGACCCTGTGGGTAAGGGCAATTGCAGCATCCTGGGTAAAGGGGAAGCCTCCTCTGAACGTTTGAGAGACTTGAGAAGAACAATGCACCAAGCACATTGAGTGCTTGGTCTGAAAATCTGTACAGCTTTCTGCTCCTCTTCCCCTTTCATTCCTGAAGATGGAGCTCCTGAGGCTGAGCACACATTATTTTTCTTCTTTAGTCTCAACTCTTCTCTGGAATTTGTATTTCTCTTCTGCCATAGAGATCAGTCTATTTCAATGATTAGGGTCCCCAAGATAACTTTTAGACACAAAAACAGGGAATTTGTTCACAGTCTTAGTGGAATGTTTCATGATCATCTTATCCTGGGATTTGATTTGGCTTCAAGGAACCAGAAAATAAAACACTGTGCATGATGATTCTTTGCTTTAAAATTTATGTAATCAATTCTTGAGAATTCTTATCTTTTTAACCTTAAAAATATGCCACAGTAATGAAAATTCCATTGTTTCTGCTGATTCTATGTCCTCCTGAAAGTTATCAATTTAACAAAGGCCTCCCTCTGCATGCCCACAGTTGCTTGATGAGGGAGAGCTTCTCCACTAGTCAGGAAAATCAAAGCAAATCCAAACTGGAGAGAAAGCAAAAAATATTCAAACAGTCTAGACCCAGGGTAAGGCTTTACAGGAGCAGGGCTTTCAATCGAAACTGTGCCTGGTAAAAATCATTCTTCAAGGTCCATTTACATAATTGGCTTAACTTCGAGGTCTGCCGTCTGGCAAGCACCCGCTTATAAATTTGGTTCTTCCAGTCCTATGTTAGGCAGAGCTGGCAGCTGTGCTTTGAAATTTCTCCTTTTACTATCCTGGCACACTTCTACATGTGCTTGCATAAAACTCCATCTGGTAGTATATGGGGTGATTTTCACTGGAAGACTGCACTTGGCGAGTAAATGAGATAATGCATCAGAAGTTTTCCACGTGATGAAATTGCATCTCCTAGCATTATACTTTTTGATTAACTGACTAGGCTAAACTACATTGCTTTTGAGCAAAAGCTTTCTATTCAAATCATGTCTTATGGCAGAGGGAGCTGTCATGCTCTGAACTATCACACTGACCGGGGGGCTTTCTGCAAAATAAACTCTGTCAGCTGCCAGAAGCTCTATAGAAAGTAAAGTATGGCACAGAGATTAAGTGAGTGTGTTTGATAACTGCTCTGCCACCATTGGTGTAAAGAGAATAAATATCCAGCTGAGAAAATTATAGGTATCCAAACTCACATTACTTAATTGAGCTTAGCCAAGACTGAATGCCCTTGTCATTTTGCCCAAAGCATGCCCTGCTTTCATTTCCCTTTCTTAAAATGTTATTGTACACCCATCCTCAGACTTAGGTTAAGCAAACTAGGTTAAATTCTGGTTTTCTGTCTGGGTTGAAGTGTAGACTTAAAAGCTTCATAGGGCAATACTTCGTCTCACAGCTTGATGCCACACATACAAGTTCTATTGCTATCATTTTCTTTCTGTCAGAGAACTTTCCCATTGATTCTGACTATATTGCACATTTGTTTTATGCATCAGGTGTTGCTTATGAAAAGTCTCATATCTTCTGTTTTTCTTTCTTTTGTAAATAGTCTGTGCTTTTATTACTGGTAGATCTTAGGATTGTTTGTATCCCTAGTGTTTTGAGAGGTTTTTTTCCCCCTAGTGTTAACACTACAATTGGTTAATATTTGTGAAAGGCGTAAGGTTTGTGTTTAGGTTCTTTTT
>NW_016107666.1:594990-598628 GCF_001604975.1 Cebus imitator
TTTTTTTGCATAGGGATTTACAGTGCTTCTGGTATCATTTCTTTTGCTATTGAATTGCCTTTGCTCCTTTGTCAAAGACCTGTGTGAGCCTATTTCTGGGCTCCTTATTCTGTTCCATTGATCTATGCCAATCTTATGTGTCTATCCTTCCACTAATACCATGTTATCAGTTTTCCCTCTGTCTTCGTTCATTTTCTGTCACTATAATAGACTACCTAAGACTGGATAACTTATAAAGATAAAAGGTTTATTTCTTCCAGCTCTGGAGACTGGGAAGTCTACGATCAGGAGCCACATCTTGTCAGCTTCTGGTAAGGGCCTCATGATGTGTCATAACATGACAGAAGGCATCACAGGGCAAGACGGGTACACTGAGCCAAACTGACTTTTATAACAGACTTGTTCTTACGATAACTAACCATTCCTGTGATAATCCATTAATCCATGAATGTATTAATTCATTCATTAGAGCAGAGCCCTTACGACCCAATCACCTCTTAAAGGCCCCACTTCCTAATACTGTTAGACACTAGGATTTCAGTTTTGACATGAGCTTTGGAGAAGCCAAACATTCAAACCATAGCACTCCCCAAGAAAGGTTTACAAATATACACTTTTTTTTTATGTTTGGGGTATGAGTTATATGGATAAATTCATGTCAGAAGGATTTGTTTACAGATTGTTTCATTGCCCCGGTATTAAGCCCAGTACCCAATAGTTATATTTTCTGTTCCTCTTCCTCCTCCCACCCTCTACCCTCAAGTAGAACCCCATATCTGTTCTTTCTTTCTTTGTGTTCATAAATTATCATCCTTTAGCTCCAACTTATAAGTGAGAACATGTGATATTTGGTTTTCTGTTCCTGTGTTAGTTTGCTAAGGACATAGCTCCCAACTCCATACATGTTCCCACAGAAGACATGATCTCGTTCTTTTTTATGGCTGCATAGTATTTCATGATGTCTCCGTACCACATTTTTTAATGACATTGTTTTACATTGACCTTTTCCCTACTTTCCCAGAATGACTGTTATCTGTCTTTTTAAATTTTTTTCCAATCTGTTAGATTCCTCCCCGCAAAAAAGCCTTTCTTTTTAAAAAAAGTCTGCTTGAACTTTAATGTAATATATTCCTTTGTATTTTTAAGTGATTTATCAGTACCATTTACATGTTGTGTTGACCTTTTGTTACCAATTTGCAACTAGTTCCTTCCAGTTTCTTAGTTGCCTTCTAGCTTTTTTTTTCCTTTTAGTATACAGAAACTCTTCATTTTTATGTAGTAAAACCTGTCTTTTAGGTTTCATGTCTGGCATAAACATTTTACTTCGGCATTTTGTTTCGTACTTAGAAAAGCCTTCAACACCTACCAGGGGCCTGCAAATCAAATTCTTAATCTAATTGTAGAAGCATGTGGAATGCGTGGCTTACATATTTTCATTTGAAATTTTCACTTTCTTATCTGAATATTCTTTTCTTTTCCACATTTTTACTTTTCTTAATGTTATTTAATATTGAATTTACCTTATATATGTAATACCACCCCAATGAAAGTTTGTTTCTTACAGGAAAAATGTTTCTAGAATACAGTGAGTAAACATAAATATACATTCCACTCCTAGTTATTTACTCGAAAGAATTGAAAGAGGCATTCAAACAAAAAGTTGTATGCAAATGATCATAGTAACACTATTCATAATAGCCAAAAAGTATAAACAACACAAATGTCTATCAAATGATGAATGGATAAAGAAAATGTGGTAGATCATACAATAGAATATTATTCAATCATAAATAGGAATGAAATACTGATACATGCTACAATCCAGATGAACCTTGGAAACAGTATGCTAAATGAGAGACCAGACACAAAAATTTACCTATCATATGATTTCATGTATGTGACATCAGGAGTAGGTACATCCATAAAGTCATAAAGCAGATTATGGTTTCCAGGGCCTTTGCGACAAGCGTAATGGACTGCTTAATGAGTATAGGGTTTCCCTTTGAAGTAGTAAAAATCTTTTGGAACTAGATAAAAGCTGTAGTTGCAAATGTTTGTGAGTAAACTACATGCCACTGAATTGTACACTTTCAAAGGTTTTTATATGTTACCTGAATTAACTCAGTTTGTTCTTCAAAACTACAAATATATCAATAAACATTTCTTTCTAAAGTGGAAATCTTAATCTCTACCTACCACAAGTAATTGTTCTGCTGCTTAGATGATATACAGTAAGTAAAAATGTTATATAAATACAAAATATCATAATATATTTATATATTGCATATATAAATTAATATATTATATTAATATAAAGGTAATACTGTATATTTATATATAATATATACACTAATTATATTGTGGTTAGTTTTCTATCTGGAACAAATTTTGCCTTCCTTTCAAAAGCTCTCAGCTGTGGTTCATCATATGTAAATACATTAGGATGACAAACCACTTGGCCTTCACCACTGCTCTGCCTGGAATTTCAATATAAAAAAAGTCATGGTTATAATTCTACCCCATCTCTGAACCTGCTCCGATTAGCAGCAGGCAGCTGATATTCCTACCAACTAGATTGCAGACTGTGTGGGCCCTAAAAAGCACAAAAGGGAATAACTGTGAGCCCTTCCCTAAAGAAGACTTCACTTCAGTGCTTCCATGATAGTGTTGCTGCTGCATATTGTTAATCAAAAATTAAATTTTTGAATAAGTATTTCAAAATTTTTGAGCACCAACTATAGGCCAGTCACCATTCCAGGTACTTGGGATACATTCACCAACAAACTAGTCAAAGATGCCAGCTGTTATGGGTCTTGCCTTCTGCAAAGGGTGAGAGAAAAATAAATAATAGAACTTAATAAGGAAGTAGATTTTATAGTCTGTTGGAAGGTGGTAGAGTGTGGGGGAGAAACAAAAGCTAAGGAGTATTAGAAGTCTAACAGGTTGGCATTTTTAATGAGGTCATCAGGTAAGCCTCTGGAAGAGTGGCATGGAACAAGGACATTAAGGAGGGAAGAGTTAGACCTCCAGGGCTCTAACACTCATCATTAGATAAGGATTGCTCTAGGCTGGGCGCCTGTAATCCCAGCACTTTGGGAGGCCAAGGGGGGCAGATCACCTGAGGCCAGGAGTTCGAGACCAGACTGGCCAACATGGTGAAACCCCCTCTCTACTAAAAATGCAAAATTAGCCAGACATCGTGGCACAAGCCTGTAATCTTAGCTACTCAGGATGGGGAGGCAGGAGAATTGCTTGAACCCAGGAGACGGAGGTTGCAGTGAATCAAGATTGCACCATTGCACTCCAGCCTGCGTAACAGAGCAAGACTCCCATCTCAAATAAAAAAAGATAAGGATTGCTCCAGGCAGAGCCTGTCTGCTCCAGAAAGAGTCTGTGCAAATGTCCTAAGGCAGGAGAGCAGTATGGTGAGAATGTGTGTGTTGGTAGAGAGTAGAAAATGATACAAAGTCAGGGGGAATACACCTTTGTGTTTTTTATTAAGGTGAGAGAACAGGAAGCCATAGCAAGGTTTTGAGAAGAGGCCTTGGCTGTGTCCTGCTTGACCGCTCATTGTCTCAGGTGTATTTTCCTCAATGACTCTGGCTTAGCTTGTCACCTTCAGAATCAGATGGTTCTTG
>NW_016107666.1:598980-604923 GCF_001604975.1 Cebus imitator
GTGTGTGTTATTCCCCTCTTTATGTCCATGCGTGCTCAATGTTTAGCTGCCACTTGTAAGTGAGAACATACAGTATTTCCCTGCATTGATTCACTTAGGGTTATGGCCCCAGCTCCATCCATATTGCTTCAAAAGGCATGATTTCATTCTTTATTATGACTGCATAGTATTCCATGGTGTCTATGTACCACATCTTCTTTATTCAATTCACCATTGATGGCCCTAGGTTGATTCCATGTCTTTGCTATTGTGACTAGCATAGTGATAAACATAATGACTCTATGTGTCTTTTTGTTATAATTATGTATATTACTTTGGGTATGTACTCAGTAATGAGATTGCTGGGTCTAATAGTAGCTCCATTTTAAGTCCTTTGAGAATCTCTAAACTGCTTTCCACAGTGGCTAAACTAATTTACATTCTACTGACAGTGTGAAAGTGTTTCCTTTTTTCTGCAGTCTTACCAGCATCTGCTATTTTTTTACTTTTTAATTATGGCCATTCTGACTAGTATGAGATGGTATCTCATGGTTTTGATTTGCATTTCTCTGATATTAGTAAAGATGAGCATTTTTTTAATGTTTGTTGGCCACTTCTATGTCTTCTTTTGAGAAGTGTCTGTTCATGTCCTTTGCCCATTTTTTAATGAGGTTGCTTGTTTTTTGCTTGTTGATTTGTTTAAATTCCTTACAGATTCTGGTTATTAGACCTTTATCAGATGTATAGTTTGCAAATATTTTCCTTTATTCTGTCCACTCTGTTGATAGTTTCTTTCTCTGTGTAGAGCTCTTCAGTTAAATTGGGTCCCATTTGTCAATTTTTATTTTTTGTTGCAATTGCTTTTGGGGACTTAGCCAAAAATTCTTACCAAGGCTGATGTCAAGAAGGGTATTTCCTAGATGTTCTTCTAGGATTTTTGTAGTTGAGGCCTTACATTTAAATTCTTAATCCATCTTGAGTTAACTTTTGTATATGGTGAAAGGTAAGGGTCCAGTTTCATTCTTCTGCATATGGCTAGCCAGTTATCCAAGCACCATTTACTAAATAGTGAGTCCTTTCCCCATTGCTTATTTTTGTCAGCCTTGTTGAAGATCAGCTAGTTGTAAATGCACAGCTTTATTTCTGATTTTTCCATTCTGTTCCATCAGTCTATGTGTCTGTTTTTGTATCAGCACCATGCTGTTTTGGTAACTGTAGCACTATAGTATAATTTCAAGTTGGATAGTGTGATGCCCCTAGTTTTGGTCTCTTTGCTTAGGATTGCTTTGGCTATTCAGGCTCTTTTTTGGTTCCATATGAACTTTAGAATGGTTTTTTTCTAGTTCTGTGAAGAATGACATTGGTATTTTGATAAGAATAATCTTGAGTCTAGTAGCTCTATTTTAAGTTCTTTGAGAAATCTTCAAATTGCTTTGGGAACTATGGCCATTTTAACAATATTGACTTCCCAATCCACAAGCATGGGATATTTTCCCATTTATTTGACTTATCTCTGATTTATTTCAGAAGTGTTTTGTAGTTCTTTTTGTAGACATCTTTTGCCTCCTTGGTTAGCTATATTCCTGGGTATTTCATTTTCTTTGTGGTTATTGTAAATCAGATGGTATTCTTGATTTAACTCTCAGCATGAACATTATTGGTATATAGAAATGCTGCTGATTTTTATACATCAATTTTGTATCCTGAAACCTTACTAACGTCATTAATGAGTTATGTAGACTTTTGGCAGAATCTTTGGAGTTTTCTCCGGATTGAATTATACTGTCAGTGAAGAGAGATCATGTGGCTTATTCTTTTCCTATTTAGACGGAATTTATGAATTCTTAGCCCAAAGGGGTCAACATTAGTGAGGCCATCATTGATCATGGGGAACAGAAGCCAATGAATAAAGTCTCTTTTCTGGCTTTCCCCATGCAAACAGTTTATTTTATAAGAATCCTCACAGGGTTCTGCTGGATCCAAAACTAGACACTTCCAGCACTGAGCCAACCCAATAATGACTCTTTGTACTGGCTTTCTCCCTCCCTGTGATATTCCTCCATCCTCTACCCGTGTTCCTGGGATTATATTTCCAAATAAACTGATTTTACACAAGTTTATGATCTCAAGCTCTCCTTTAAGGGAAGCCAAGCCCAAGATACTTCCCTACACTTTCAAAATGTTTCCTTATTCCTCCAGAGTGGAGCCCCCTAGAACATGTAATCTCACAAATTGTCACATTTGCCTGACCTTTACTGGCAGCCAGCTCTACACTGATTGCCTCTTCAGTTCCATCTAGTTTCCTGTTACCTTTCGCTATCCCCCGGCTGAGAAGCAGAAAATAAAACTACACAATAGGTGACCGCTAGCTTGCAAAAGCCGTGGATGCCATGCTTAGAATTTATAGGCAGAAGAGTTCCATTGAGTGTTTTTAATCAGTGTGATTATGTTTGAGAAAAATAACCAGTGGTATTATAGAATGCCATGGGAGGAAGAAAGTCTGGAGCCATGAAAATTACAAACAAAAAATGTTGGGGGATATCTGCTCTGATGATTTCTCTTCAAAACTGGTCATCTGCCAATAGTCATCTGGGCATAAGAGTAAAGCCATGGCTTGAAGAGACTGGTAGATGTGCACTTCACTGAGATTCTACTATGAAGAGTTGGGTTGCTCTGGATTCTGGGCTATCATGATAGGTGCAGTAGAAGGATAAACAGATGAAGGAACTTGGTGATGTGAGAAATACAGCTGAAGGGATGGATCATGAGTCAGATTGGTTAGGGAAGGTAAAGAAATCAGGAAGCAAGACTGGTGAATTCAAAGAGTAAAAAAGGGATGACTTTGAGAAGGAAGAAGGAGGCAAAACCTTAAAATGTCCATCTTATTCCTTTATTACAATTCTGAGTGGAAGACTTATTATAGAAAACGGGGATACTAATCACTTAAATGAGGTCTGAGGATTATCTGTGGATTTCTAAGATAATTGGATAGAATCTGCAGTGAAACTCAATCCTGCTTAACTTATAGGAACTATCTCATTTTCAAGTCTAAAGTGAGAATGGACAAAAACTTCTATTCATAGAATAAATTCAGCAGAAATGTTAATATGGACTAATAGTTGTAGAGCTAGAAAAGTGAGGCCAGAACCAATAAGGAACCTTGGTATTAGCAAATAAGCGTTTTAACAATTATTAAAAATAAGATCCAGAGCCATGACCCTAAATTTATTGAGAATAATGCTCATCGTGGTCAGAAACAAAATCACACAGCATTTGAAAGACTGAATAAGCTGATTTTTAAAAAGTAAGAAAATTAACATGTTTCAAGTTTACAAATACACTTGGTCCATTAATTTGGTAATTTTCCCTTGGTTTTAGTAATTTAACTTTTCCATTTTCTTTCTGTAAATGGAAAATTAATTACTTCTTTTTCACTATTGAAAATATTTACATACATATATATTTAAATCCAAGATAAATGCAAAAAGCTAAGTTAGATATCAGGTTTAGAAACTACCAAGGAGGAGAGAGGGAGGCAAAGAAGAAAGAAAGGGAGGGAGGGAGAGGAGAAAAGGAAAGAAACTGCTAAGGAGGTTTTCGCTTGTTTGTTCTTTTATCTAATTTTAATGTATATTATCACTTCAGCACGACTGCATTTGTTACCTCAAAAAAAAATCAGAGAAATATATCAAGGCTTTAAAAACTACAAATCAATACAAGTACCAATGTAAAAAATGGTTAAATTCCATTGTATCAGTTGCCTATTTTCACATTAATGCTGTGTAGCAAACAACCACAAATCCTCATTGAATACAAAAACAAGTGTTTAGTCTTCATCTACCTGTGGGCTAGCTCGTGGTTCTGTGATCAAGTGGATGTGGGTTGAGCATGTGGCTTTGATTTAGTTAGAAATTTATTGGATCAGCTTAGCTGGGGAAATTGTGCTTCTATTATTCCGAAACTAGAAGGCTAGCTAGGAATGTCCTTCACATGGCAACGGCAGAAGCCTAATTGCAAAATCGCTTTTCAGACATCTGCTTGAATCACATTTCTAACATTTCATTGGCCAAAGCCAGTCATCTAAGCCCAGGAGTGGCACATACACTCCTGCTCACAGAGAAAACGCTGATCACAGCCATTGGTGCAATCTGTCGTGTCCACTTTTAAGAATTTACTCAAGGAAATATTTTCAGAAGCTGAAAGCACAGCTGTACGTGGGATATTCATCAATATAATAATTACAATATGGAAAAATTGGAAACCTAAATATCCATAAATAGGGGCCTCTTTAAGCACATCATGATATAAGAAAGTGAAAAATTTGGCAGCTATTAAAATTGTTGTAGATCTTTTTTAATGCAAAGATGTCCACCACATATTGTAGGGCAACAAAAGAAAAACCTTACAGAATAGAATGAATGTTATGAGCCCATTCATGTAAAATGCATATATGCAGGTATTTCCACATGTATTGACACACAAGAAATATCTGAACCATGTGATTTATAATTTTCTCTGAATTATAGACTTTCAAATGCTAGTTTCTTTCTCTCTGTTTATTTTTTTGTAATGCAAAAGTATTATTTTTATAGAAGGAATAAAGTATTCAAAAAGAATAAGCAAATAACCCATCATTAAGATTAAATATAGAAAAAAATGGCCTTTTCTCTTAATTTAATTCCTAATTTATTGTCAAAATTTAAATTGGGAGTCCTAGTTTTTATCTATAAAACAGTATTTATTTCAGAACAAATTTTATTTTTGATTGAACTAGGTGAAACGCACAAAAATTTTTGTTATGTTTTATTTCTTTTGTATGTCTTATTTCACAATAAATATTTTTACATTGTTTTAAAGCACATCTGTTTCACTTCTTAATGTATTTATATTACAACTGCAATGTTTATTAGTTCTGAGGACCTTAATGCCCACTTAGGAAAATCTTCAAATTTGAGACTATTTTTAATAATTTGCTAGAAGTCTTTAAGAAACAGGCACTCATTTAATAAAAGATTTGTTAAATTTCTGCTATGTGCAATACACTACGTCAAGGATAGTGGGAATTTTATTTTGTTTGTTATTATATGTGACAAAGAGTCTACTCTCAAAGAGCCAAAAACTTTATATTTTGAAGAATATTCTCTAAGTGGGAAATGATATAAACAACTTTTCTCTCTAAAAGTATCAGTCAAATCTAGATTTCATAGAGAAGACTGATCCCATCTATAAGACTCTCATGTTAGACTTCAATGATTTGAAATGACCATGTAAGTGTTCTGGGCCCATCCTTCAATTGGCTTGAAAACTTGCTCCAAAAACTGTGTACAGTCCAACTGCCAACTTGGATTGTGCCCCAATTGCAAGCATCCTGGCCACGGGATACCCAAAGGAATATGTATTAAAGAAAAAGAACAAAAACAATAATCATATATTAACCAGCAAGCCTGGCACAATGATCCCAAATTGCCTAGTGTCTCAAGGTGAATTTTCCTCAAGACTACTTAAAGTTCTCGAGGATGGTTCGTTGTCCAAAACATCTGATATGTTGATCTTGGCTTAGTATGACTGCACATGAGTTTAGCCACCACATTTCCAATTCATTGTCTTCTACTTCCTACCAAATACGAGGATTCCAGCTATCTGCATGTTTATGTCCAGTGCAGGAGCTTTGTATCATTACCAAGCAACACATGGACCCCAGACTTCCTAGTAAAATACTGAATAGTTAACACCTTCATCTTAGTTCTTTAAAAGCTGGAGGTGATATTTGTTTCTTTACTCTAAACTTGAATAGTTCATTTTCTAGTACAATCGCACTTATATGTCAATTTACATTTAAAGTATTTTCATTCAGGTCCAGTTTTCCTTCACTGATTATATGTTATTTGAAAGCAAGAACAGCCTCTATTAGCATTTGTAGTCCCAAAACACCTGTTACAATGTCTGGTGAAGAGCAGGCTTTCA
>NW_016107666.1:605963-611282 GCF_001604975.1 Cebus imitator
ACCTCAGCCTCCTGAGTAGCTGGGACTACAGGCATGCACCATCACACCCAGCTCGTTTTTAAAAGTTTTTGTAGAGATGAGGTCTTACTATGCTATTCAAGTGGGTGGAGGATGCCTGAGCTCAAGTGATCCTCCCACCTCAGCCTCCCAAAATGCTGGGATTATATGAGCCACTGTGCTCAGCCCAGTCTTCCTTTTATGTGAAATTCTTTATCGTTTAGTCACCATTCACCAAATAATCCCATCATGTGCAGCCATATCTCTGATTCTCCATTCTCTATCAAGACCTTCCTCACAGCATTGGAGTAATGAATGGGAAAAACACTGAGGACAGTAAATAGCTATGAAAATTAATTTAACTACAATTTGAAGGGAAAGATATTCTCAAATTTTTTCAACAATTGTTGATGGATTATTTCCTCAAATCCCAAAATCAACAAGTCAAGAAAATCATACCATAAAAGCAAAACCATAAAAGAAAAGCAAAATCTCCTGATGAAGAATTATCAAATTTCACATATCTCTAGATCATCCTCATTTCAAAGTGAACTCCCAGAACCTCATTTGACCAACTCTAAAAATTAGGGTTTTTTGATGCAATACTACAACATTATTTTAAATAATAGAGATTTTATTCTCCTTTAAGGATGGCCAGGAAACATTTTTGTGAAATAGAGCACATATGCACTAATTGCAGGATAATTGCAAAGGATCTTTTTCTGTGACGGGTTGCATACTAACCTGTCATAACTAACTTATTGTGGGTAATGGCTTAGTCACCTACAGTAGCAATATAATTACTCAGCATTTACAGCTATGCCTTTAAGAGTAAAGCCATGCAAATACTATAGAATAGACTGTAAGCACAGCAAATGATTCAGGAAAGGCATAAGTGATTTATTTTCTGGTTGTCTAGTCTACAATTCAGGATGATTTGTTCCTCTCAGTGCACATATTTGTGTGAGTGATCCCAAACCACTTAAATTCAGACATGCAAACCAAACGAGAGAGAGAGACAGAGAGAGAGAGAGAGAGCTCAATCTTCCCCTGAACTAACAGGCTCAGGCTTGAAGCCTTCTTGCTGGCAATGACCACCATTTTCATCTGCTCAGTATACACACTTTCCTCTGTTCTTTTTGATAACGAATTTTCCACTAGCAACAGGGTTGGCAGGTGACCCAAATTGAGTCAGTCAAGTGCCACGTAACTACTGGCCCCAGTGACTGGTTCAGGAATGTACATGTGACCTAAGTGGGGCCAGTCAGAATCCTTCTTTTGGCTTACTATGTGAATCTTAGGAGAAATCCATTTTCATTCAAAGTGAATCAGCTCAGCACATTCAAAGTGAATCAGCTCAGCACACAGGAAAAAAAAAAAAAACAAACTAGTTTCATTGTTTGGATCAGACTTCAGCTTTTGCATTACTGGCAGGTTGCCAATTCAGATGACTTCTGACAAATACACGGTGGTTAATGCAAAGATGCCCCTTGGATTGTTGCTCCAAATTGCTTCTGTTGCTCCTCCAATGGTAGCAAACAAAAAATAGATGGTGAACTCGGCTCTAATCTGAATTCAGGTAGAAAGAAAATATTTGGATTAGCTATACCATTGAAACAATGATTAACGTAACAAAGAGACGTGAAGAGTAATTGAGAGTAAAAATTAATTGACCCAAAGAAGAGAAGAATGTGGAACAGCACTATTGAAACACTAGACACATTTCAGAAAGTAAAATAAAGTGAAAAAAATTTACAATGTATTTAATTTAATCTACATATACCCAAATCTTATAATTTCATTAATAATCACTATTTTTATTAGTGAGATATTTAACTTACTTGTATTAGTACTAAGTCTTGAAATCCCATGTGTATTTTATACTAACACATAGCTCATCTCCATTCAGACTGCCCACATTTCAAGTGCTCAAATTATCAGTAGCCACATGTGGCTGGCTAGATAGTGGCTGCAAATTGAAGGGTAATAGTCTGGAAAATAAAACATCTTGGTTTATAATTTTTGATGGCAGGTCCCTAAAATCTTTTTAGCCTAGGAACAAGAAGGCTCCCCTACATCTAAAACCCTACTTACCACTACACTAAGTGGAGTAAAAATTCCATCCTGGGGATTTAAATGGCAAGTAGCAATATTCCAGGTGAATATGGGTCCATCCAATCCTGTGTGCCAAGGATCTCAGAGACCTCTTATGGACTATTATGTCTACCCTGTGAAAATGTGATATTGTGCTGGCCTAGAGCCAGAACCGGAGCAAAACTATTTTATAAAATGCAAAACTGTTTTTAGATAAGTTGAAATGGCTGCCCCATTCTCCTCACAATAACTACTGTCCTTGGCCTCTGTAAATAGAACTGCTGTTTGTTCTTCAAAACTGTGTAAAGTTGCTTACCTTTTCTTATCAGTAACTGCCAGAATTGCTAGCCTTTGCTTACCGGCAATTGCCAGACTAAGCAGCCCAAGCTAGTTCCATCCTGGCTCCTGTGACTTGTAATAAGTAACTAAGGTCTGTGATTTCCACCTTAACCAGATAATGTGTAAACAAATGTTTATCTTGACTTCTGTAAACCACTTAAGTAACAAACGGAATGACAAAAGTCCCCTGGCCCTTGGAATGTCCGGAGACCCCCACCCGCATCTCTGCCCAGGAGGTAATTTACAGAAACCACTAGCCCTCGGAATGTCTGAAGCCTTTTCATCCCCATCCCTGCCCCTCACCCCCACTCCCAAGGTGGTTTTTCGGGTATAAAAAATCGTGGCACCCTCCTGTTGCCACCACAGGTTGGAGAGACGTGAGTCCTCTGTGGTCGCCGGCATAATAAATGACCCTACAATCTGGCATACTTTTGTCTTGTGATAACTTTCTACATTCGGTCAAATACAACAAAAACACGAGTATGAATTCCTATTCAGCACTTACACTGAGGTTGGTGACCTCTCTCTTGGAAAAAATAACATAATCATGAGCATCGGTACCATTACAAATTCAAGACTTTAAACCTCAAGTGGAAACTCAGTACTATATATTCTTCAATAGCTACTTATATCTTCACAGTGTTCCTTACAGCCACTGTTTATAAATAATCATTTTTCCATAGGCAACCCTGATCTTTCTTCACAGAGAAATGGAAGCCTCAAGCAAGAATTCTATTTCGCTAAAACTGTTTGCTAATTGAACCTGCAAACTTAGATACTCTTGACCCATCCTTTTTGCCTATTGTCTGAGTCTCATTCCAGTCACCTCCCATTTTCTTCGGAATTGCTCCATTAACTACTCCCTTTGCATATTCAACCTTTTATTTCTTCTCTGCTTCCTCTTTTTCTTCAGCTTATAAACGTGCTCCAATTTCTCTTGCTTGAAAGATAGCCACATCCAATTATTGCTACTGCTTGCTTTCTCTGCATTTTTCACCGAAGCAATCTATCCTCCTTACTCCATTAAAACTGCCCTAAAATAATCAGGTACTTCCTCCTGAAAAGTCAATACAGCCTGTTCTATCTTTAACTTACTATTTCTTACCAGCATCTGACAGAGTTGGGCACAGCCTTTGTCTTGAAAATCTTCCCACCATTGACTCTATGATGCCAGTATCACTCTTGACTTCTTCCATCTCTGCCACTCTTTAACAATCTCTTTGTAGCTTTGTTCCCTTTTGTCTATTATTTAAATGGTGTTGTTACTCAAGTTTCAATCATCTACCTTCTTGGTTTTCCAAGTGTGCACCATAAACAAGCAAAAGCAGTTTTACCATCTGGGAGCATGACGCAAATTCAGAATCCCAGGCCAAACCCCAGACCTTCTGGATCAAAATCTGCATATACTTTCTCCCTGAGTGATCTCATCCTCTGTGACTTTCATAACTACCTGTATATTAATGACACCTACATTTGCATCTCCAGCCCAGTTCTCCCTCATGAGCTCTACTACATATATAGAATTTTTCACTAAACATCTCTGCTCATTTGCATGGCAGGTGTATCAAACTTTGTATGACACCACAGACATACCTGGCTGCATGTGTTCTAATAAGAGAGTAATTATAAGGGATCCTGCATGTTTGGATAAGGAGAAGATCATGAGAGAAGGGTAATTATAAAAGATCTCCTGTTGCTTTCTGAGTTGAGCTTGACCTGAACCTTAATGGATAAGTTGGAAGAGAGGAAGGGATTTAGATAAATGGAAGATGAAGGAAAGCATAAAGCATATTTTATCTTCAGAATTGATAAGTAACCCTTTCTCTCAAGCCTGTAGACTTCTGCCAGGGAATCTAAAGAAAAGGTAACTAGTCAGAGTTTCTTTTGCTGGTATGAGAGGTCACCTAAATCTCTTGGTCTCTGTCCCCTACTAATTTCTTTTCACTTCTTGAACAGACATTTACTGAACTTCTACTACTATGTCAGGTACTATCCTAGGTGCTAGAGATAGGGCAATAAATAAAACAAACAAAAATTATTACACTCACATTCTTGGTAGCAATATTTATTTTCTTCCCTTAATGAGTTCTTTGAAAACGAATCGTTGTGCAGGGTGAGTCCCTTTGTGATCAACTCCCTGTTAAGCTCCAGGGCTCAGAAAGAATTACAAAACATCACATGAAATACTGGAAGGCAAAGGCTTTGTATTGGGGAAACTTAAAAGCAAGTCTCAGTAGGAAAAGAAAGCCTGGATCCCTCATGTTCTCTTTGCCCTGACAAAGAAACTTGCTGGAAACTGACCCCTTTGTCATCTGAAAATGACTGATATGACCCCAAAATGTGCTTACATATGCTGATACTACAAAGAGAAATAATATCTCTGCCCCTTTGCAAGCACATGAGGCAAAGTATGAAAGGAATGGTGCAAATCTACCAGCACAACTGAGAAGCTTTCTCAAAGTAGATGAATAGCTTTATCAGTATATGGAAAAACGGTATGAAACATTCTGTTATATCCTTATTTTATACAGATTTGACTTGTGATACATTCCCCATTATTTTGATAAACTAATTAAAACCAGTACCAGAGTTCAATTACAATAGTGCACCATAAAACTAGTGAACATAAAACTAGTGACACACGCTCATGAAATGTGAAAGTAATCTATTTGAGTTCAGTTATGAGCAAAAAAATACAGATAACAGAACACCAAACCACAGAAAATGTACAGGGGAATTATAGAGTAACTGAAATATGGGCCATACTCCTGACACTTCCATCAAGTAATGTTTTCCTCAAACCCCCAAGGTCTTGCTCTTAAATATGTTTGACAATTATAAAGAGTTTGAACACCACACTCATCTGTTTTCTGTTTTTTTTTTTTTTTT
>NW_016107666.1:611422-654624 GCF_001604975.1 Cebus imitator
TAATTTTTTGTATTTTTAGTAGAGACGGGGTTTCACCATGTTGACCAGGATGGTCTCGATCTCTTGACCTCGTGATCCACCCGCCTCGGCCTCCCCAAGTGCTGGGATTACAGGCTTGAGCCACCGCGCCCAGCCTTGTATGTTTTCTGTTTTTATATTGCATTTTAGTGATGAAAAATAGAGAAGAAAAAAGTAAAGCTTTGATATCGGGCTTCTTGCTGTTTTATTTTATCTCAGCCCTATTATCACATATTTCCAGAAATGCACAATAATCCCAAATCACTTTCTCCATATTGGGTTGGTTCCTCAATATATTAGCTGTCAGTGTAAAATTATTGTGCCCCCTACATAACAACTAAAATCCCAAACAATGGTTATTGACAAATTTCTCTATAGCTCACTGATTCCTCAAAGAAAATGAATTTTCTACCCAGCTAAGATTAATTACCATTGTTACAGAAATTGGAATGCATCTAACAGCTTGAACAGAAAACACTGTGCTTTGCTTTCTATCTTGTCAATAATCACATGCTCCAAAATCAGTTAGAATCACATAATCCTCCTAAAGAAATGCCTACCTACTATAAATGCTTAACTGCAGAAAAGTCAGGAGATGTGAAAAGAGGAGATGCAGGTTTGAGGAGGCATTCTGGAGGCATGTTTTCATTACCTCTAGCCTGCCCCAAGAATATGCAAGATCTGGGAAGACGATACTATGGTTCTAGGAAGCCCAAGGTGGGAAGTTCCAGGCTGTTTTTGAAATGGGAGAGTTCCCTGGCCCCCTCCCATCACGAGACATGTAACACGATATGACTCTCTGTTTGGCCACCATGAGTTCAAACCCCTTACAGGAAGTGGTGCACGCAGACAGGCAGGCGCAGGAACTGGAGCAAGTCCTCTGGAGCTCTGGCCCCACAGCAGCATATCGGGGTAGGTGGCTACTACTCTCAAAGCCCAAGTGGGCAAGTGTTACAGTGCACTCTTTTAGTTTTACTGTCCGTGGATGGCTTAAGGTTAAACCAGCTTATTGGACCCTCTGCCTTTTTGCAAAGGCAGGGGTTCAGTGTGACAGCTTTCTGTATCCTGAGCTCTTGTCCAGTATCCCAGAAGAATCAGGCCACACACAGACTTGAAGGATGAATGTGGGAGGTTTATTGAGTGGTGGAAGTGGCTCTCAGCAGGACCAATGGGGAGCTGAACAGGGGATGGAGTGGGAAGATGATCTTCCCCTGGAGGTTGGCCATCCAGTAGCCAATTCTCTGACCATCCCCAGCCAAATTCTTCCCAACGTTCCTTCTTTTCTCTCCCTCTCTGCCTCACTGTTATGCCATTCATCTATTCATCTCCTCATCTTGTCTGCTCCTGGAGCCTGGAGTTCAGCATTTTATATGGGTACAGGATGGAGACATGGAGGCCAAAAGGCAAATTTTGGGGCATGAATACAGGAATGCCTGTTCTCACCTAGGGTCACAGGTATCCAGGCTTGATGGTGGGGGCCTTTG
This sequence comes from Cebus imitator, assembly GCF_001604975.1. NCBI lineage: Eukaryota > Metazoa > Chordata > Mammalia > Primates > Cebidae > Cebus > Cebus imitator. The sequence goes on from NW_016107666.1 coordinate 612,925, forward strand.
CCAGGGAACCATCTCTTCTACCCATTATTTCCCTCTCTCCTCTCCATATCATTTATGCTAGTTTATCTTCCTAACAAATTGCCTAAACTTCAGTGGTTTAAAACAACATGCCAGATCGGTGGTGCAGACCCATAATCCTAGTTACTCTGATGGCTGAGACAGGAGAATCTCTTGAGCCCAGGAGTTCAAGGGTGCTGTGACCTATGATTGTGCCACTGTACTTCTGCCTGGGTGACAGAGGAAGACCTTATCTCTCTTAAAAAAAAAAAAAATTGCTTTCCACAGTGACTGAGCTGATTTACATTCTTACCAACAGTGCATAAGCGTTACTTTTTCTCTGTAGTCTCACCAGCATCTGCTGTTTTTTAACTTTTTAGTAATAGCCTTTCTGACTGGTGTGAGTACCTTGGTGTGGTTTTGACTTGCATTTCTCTGATAATTAGTGATGATGACCATTTTTCTCATATTTGTTGGCTGCTTGTATGTCTTCTTTTGAGAAGCATCTGTTCATGTCCCTTTGCCCATTCTTTTTTTAAAAGGGTTGATTTTTGCTTATTGATTGAAGTTCCTTATAGATTCTGGATATTAGACCTTTGTAAGATGAATAGTTTGTGAATGTTTTCTTCCATATTGTAGGCTATTTACTCTGTTGATAGTTTCTTTTGCTGTGCAGGAGCTCTTTAATTACGTTCTACTTATCAATTTTTGTTTTTGTTGCAATTGTTTTTGGGACTTAGCCAAAAATTTTTTGCCAAAGCTGATGTCAAGAAGGGTATTTCCTAGGTTTTCTTCCAGGATTTTTACAGATTGAGTTTTATATTTAAATCTTTAATCTATTTTGAGTTAATTTTTATATTTGGTAAAATGTAAGGGTTCAGTTTCAATCTTCTGCATATGGCTAGCCAGTTATCCCAGAACCATTTATTGATTACGGAGTCCTTTTCCCATTGCTTATTTTTGTCAGCCTTGTCAAACATAAGGTGCCTGTAGGCGTGTCACTTTATTTCTGAGTTTTGTATTCTATTCCATTGGTTTTTGTGCCTGTTTTTGCACCAGTACCATGATGTTTTGGTTACTGTGGCCTTATATTATAGTTTGAAGTCAAATTGTGTGATGTTTCTGGCTTTGTTCTTTTTGCTTAGGATAGGGTTGGCTATTCAGGTTCTTTTTGATTCCATACAAATTTTAGAATAGTTTTTTTCTAATTCTGTGAAGAATAAATGACATTGGTAGTTTGATAAGAATAGCGTTGAATCTATAAATTGCTTTGGGCAGTATGGCCAACAATCCCATTACTGAGTATATACCCAAAGGAGAATAAATTATTCCACCAAAAAGACTCATGCACTTGGCTGGTTGCAGTGGCTCAAATGCCTATAATCCCAGCACTTTGGAAGGCCAAGGCAGGCAGATCACCTGAGGCCAGGAGTTCGAGACCAGCCTGGCCAACATGGTGAACCCCCATCTCTAGTAAAAATACCAAAACTTGGGCCAGGCAGAGTGGCTCACACCTGTAATCCGAGCACTTTTGGAGGCTAAGAGGGGCAGATCACTTGAGGTCAGGAGTTTGAGACTAGCCTGGCCAACATGGTGAAAGCCTATCTCTACTAAAAATACAAAAAGTATCTGGGTGGTGGTGGTACAGCACCTGTAATCCCAGCTACTCAGGAGGCTGAGGCAGGAGAATTGCTTGAGTCCGGGAGGTGGAGGTTGCAGTGAGCCGAGATCCCTTCACTGCCCTCCAGCCTGGGTGACAGAGTGAGACCCTGTCTCAAAAAAAAAAAAGAAAAAAAAAGCCAAAAATTAGCTGGGTGTGGTGGCTCATGCTACTTGAAAGACTGAGGCAAGAGAATCACTTGCCCAGGAGCTGGAGGTTGCAGTGAGCCAAGATTGCACTGTTGCACTCCAGCCTGGGTGATAGAGCAAGGTCTGGGAAAAAAAAAAAAAGACACAGGCACTCATGTGTTCACTGCAACACTATTTACAATAGCAAAGACATGGAATCAACCTAAGTGCCCATCAGTGGTGGACTAGATGAAGGAAATATGGTACATCTACACAATGGAATTCTACACCTCCATAAATAAGAATGAAATCATGTCTTTGCAGCAACATGGATGCATCTGGAGGCTACAATTCTAAGATAATCAACACAGGAACAGGAAATCAAATCTCACACGTTCTCATTTACAAGTGGGAGCTAAACATTGAACACACATAGACACAAACACAGGAACAAGAGACACTGCGGACTACTAGAGGGAGGAGGATAAGAAGGGGGCATGAGCAGAAAAAACTCTTCAGTACCGTACTCACTGCCTCGGTGACAAGATCAGTACCCCACACTTCAGCATCACACAGTATACCCATGCAACAATCCTGCACATGTAACCCTGTATCTAAAACAAAAGTTGAAATTTAAGGGAAAAGAATTTTTAAAGTTCATGTGGTTCAAGTGACAAATAATGAACAAAAAAATTCTCACATGTCTTATGTCTCATATTTCCATAGGCCAGTCAGGCAGGTTGTTGATCTGAGCACACTCCTGTGAGCAGTTAGCTGGTAGGTTGGCTATGGACTTGGTAATTGGTAATGGCTCCAGCAAAGACAACTAGGAGGTCACGGGTCTGCTCCATATGGTCTTCTCACCTTTCGCCAGCTAGATCAGGCTTATTCATATGGTGGTAGCAAAGAGAAAACAAAAGCACACAAGGCCCCTTGATGACAAGGCACAGAATTGGCATACCATCATATGCGCTGCTTAGTATTTTCCAAAGCAAGTCAGTCACCAGTCAGTGCAGACTCAAAAGGTAGGGAAATGGACTCTGCCTCTTGACAAGGAGATCTTCAAAGTCACATTGCAACATATTTAAATTCAGAGGTAGAAAATTAAAGTATTTCAATTGTAAATCTACCACCCACGAGAAATCCCTGGGTAGCCTCTCTGGGTATCACATTTCTACATGGCACTTCCTTGGGGATCATGGTCTTGCTGGGTCTGTATCTTACTGTGACCCTGTTTTGCACAGGCTGTTACGCTTTAAAGGGAAAGTCAGAAAAAGGATGGGGCAAGAGGGAAAGAGGAAGATGTTGCCTGTGTCTGTGGAATTTTATATTCCTTCAGCACCCAGCAAAAATACATCCAAAACACTTTCTATGGCCTCCTGGTGGCTGGAATAAGCCTGCTTGCCCCTCAACTTTGAGAGGGACCGTGTGCCTTGCTTTGGCCAATGGAATGGTCAAAAAGGCTTAAAATGTGCATATGCATAAAGCTTATAATACTGCACTTAGCAGAAAAATAGACCCCATGTAGACACTGTCTTTTGAGCATGGAGCAGAATCAGCTCTGCCAGCCTGTAGGTGCATGAGCAAGAAACAAATACTTACAGCTGTATGCAACTGAATTGTGTGGCTGTTACACAGCAAAAGTTGGTGAATAAACTGAATTAGAAGAGTAGAAGAAGGCAAGGAGGAAAATGGGGATTCTAAAGGCAGAAATCTAGCAGGGAGGTGATGAAATCACCACCTTCATCATGAGTTCATTGAATATATAAATTTTCTGGAGAGAAGTCATGCATAAAGCCTTTTTTCTCACTGAGCATTGCAAGCATTGATCCAAGAGTATATTTTCATGTGTGTGTGTGTGTCTGTGTGTGTGTATGTGTGTCTGTGTATCTGTGTGTAAATATGTTTCTTGTTTAACAGTAGGTGCTGGTTGTAGCCACCCATTAGGAGAGGACTTGGCATTATTTTTGTTAGCATAACGGGATATATTGGTGTTTGCTCAGGAACTGTCCCATATTACCCCATCTGTGAAATGGAGATTAACATGCTAAGACACCTCAAAGGATTTCGTTTTATGGTTTTGGGTTTTTTTTCTCCAAAGAGTAATGGAAAAAGTAATTGAAAACATTTAAAAAAAAATACAAAGCGATACAAACACTAAATAATAATTACTTGTGAGAATTGAAATGAGGATTGCTTTGCCAAGAATCTTGAGTTGATTATAGTCCCAATATTTGTGAGGAACAGCTAATAAGAATCTTCATTAAAATTTCTAATTTTCTACTGACTGCCTCCTTATCAGGTGAAAATTATTAGCAAATTCATATCAACCGTCATGGAATGGAATGATATTCAGGACAACCAGTTTAATTTTCTTCTGGGATACAGTTGACCAAGGTTGTTTGAAGTTACATTACCATTGAAGAAAGATGTGGTACTTTCAGTTAGAGAGAAAAATAATCTTTCCCCGTGGCAGATAAAGTTCCACAGGAATACTCTTGAATCAATAATAAAAATAACAACAGTAATAGCTGCTACTATTAAACAACTATAGTCAGGCCATATATATATTCATATACATATTTTTATATTATTACAACACCTATTGTGTACAGTTATTTGTATATAATAGATGCCAATAAATCCTTAGTGAATGAACACTTACAAGGTAAGAAATGTTAACTCTTTCTTACAGATAAGAAAAATTGTATTCAGAGAACTTAAATAATTTGGATAGTAAATGACAGAGTCAGAAATTAAAGAAACTTTTTTTAACCCAAAGCCTTGTCTCTTTCTGTGTCACTCTTTCTCCAGTACACACCCAAAAACTAGAATATAAACTAATGGAGTCCTCATGCTTTAGACATTTCTGGTCTAAACCATAGCAAAGTTACCTACAGTAACTTGAGTTCTGCTGGGTCCAGCTGTCCCATGCAAGGAAAGATGGAGGGACATGGACTAGATCAAGGTGACTTTCTCTATATCATTTTCTGATTCCTTTGAGGCTGTGCCCTCTGAAAATCAGTTTGAATAAAAGTATCTGGTGCTTCCAAGCAAAGTGCACCCCAGTTGGTCTCTCAACTTTACCCCTTTCCTATTTCTTCTCATCAGTCGACTGGCCTGCAAAAGTACTGATCTTCCCTTGTACCTCTTGTCCTACCAAGATGCTCCTGTTACCCAGCTCCGGGAAAATAAATGGGTAAATTCGGATTTCCAGGCTCCATTTATCTTCCTGTCTAATTTTCCTCTTATAGATATGGCTGCCTGGAATTCTTCATCCTAGTTAGTTCATCACGTTTTTTTCTGATGTCTGCTATAGTATAATGAATACAAAATTTGGAGCCAGAAATCCTAGCTCTGCCATTTACTAACTGATTTTGAGAATGTCTCAAGCAATTCTCCTGCCTCAGCCTCCTGAGTAGCTGGGATTACAGGTAACTGCCACCACACCTGGTTAACTTTTTGTATTTTTTTGTATTTTTAGTAGAGACAAGGTTTCACCAACTTGGCCAGGCTGGTCTTGAACTCCTGACCTCATGATCCACTCGTATTAGCCTCCCAAAGTGCTGGGATTACAAGCATGAGCCACCATGTCGGGCCATGACTTGGATTTTAAAAGGGTTATTCTGGCTGCTGATTTGAGAATAGGTTGTAGGCAAACCAGTACAGAAGCATGGAGACCTGTTAAGAGGCTACATCAGTGATGCAGACAGGAGATGACAGTAGCACAGAACAGGATGATAGGTGCATGGGAAGCAAAACGAGTGGATGGATTCCAGTTATATTTTAAAGGTCATTAAAATGGGCACAATTCAGAGGCTTGTCCCCTGTGAAGGACTGCCAATCTCCACCTATTTACAGCTACTATGATAAATAAAGGTATATTTGAATAATTTTACAATATTTTAGTAGGCAGATCTTCCTCTTGTTCAAAGAGGGATCACCTCCATTGCTGACTTTTATTCAGAACTTGTCAAAACTCTGCCTGTCTGCTAACATCACAGATAGACATTATGTGCTGCCTGATGGAAGTGCACATTACCCTTGAATGGTATGTGTTCCTGTAAACTTCTATCAAGTAAAGTCTCCAATTCTAACCACCAATTTACAGGAAATACAAGGGATGGAGGACACCACTGACTTGCAACCCGTAAAATATAAGCATGGAAAACTCAAGAGGAAAAATAACCTGTTTCTTAAACAGATTAATTGCAAGGGGCAAGAGGACTGATCCTTTTCTATTTCAAACTACTTCAGAGCTATATTTTCCAAATGTATTGACCTCTTTTGAATCTTGATTTTTTTGTTTTTTGTTTGTTTGTTGTTGTTGTTGTTTTAGAGACAGAGTCTTGCTCTGTTACTGTCTGGGGTGCAGTGGCATGATCATAGCTCAATGCAGCCTCAAACTCCTGGAATGAAGTGATTCTCCCACCTAAGCTTTCAAAGAAGTTAGGACAACAGTCATGTGCCACCACACCTGGATATATATATATATTTTTTTAAGCTTTCATAGAGACAGAGTCTTGCTATGTTGCCCAGCCTGGTCTTGAACTCCTGTCCTCAAACAATCATCCCTCCTTGGCCTTCTAAAGTGTTGAGATTACAGGCATGAGCCACAGCTTCCAGCCTGGATCCCAATTTTTAATAAATCATTTTTTTAAGTGTATAAGACATTTGAGAAAATTTGAATACCAGTTGGGTATTTGATTATATCAATGCATTGTTATTAATGTTTTAGGTGTAAAAGTGACTAGGGTTATGTTTTTAAAGGAGAAAGAGAGTCTGTTTATCTTTTATGTAAGAATTATCAAACATTTTCTAAAAAGGGCCAGATAGTAAATATATTAGGCTTGGTGACCATACAGTATCTGTCACAACTACTCAGCTCCACCATCATGACACAAAAGCAGCTACACACAGTAAGTAAACGAATGAGCATAGCTGTTGTCAGCGAGGAAAAACTTCCTCTTAGTTTTAGTGATTGGAGACCTGTGAATTATTAATAAATTGGCAAATGGCAGATTCACAAGAGAGAAGACTTTCACTCATATATGTAAGTGGGAGTTCATAGGAAAATGTGACTTAAGGTGGCCATTAAAATTTATGACTTATATACTATCTTAATGGGGAAAAGTGGAGGGGGGTATTCATGGAAAAACAAATTACTTTTAGGAAAGATAAAAATGGGCTTTTATATGGAAGCCAGGATAGTTTTGTGACAGTTTGTTTAGGTGTGGTGCCAGCTTCTCTCTATTGTTGAGTCAATATTCCCTGGTTACAAAACTCCTGGAAGAGGAATTTATGAACATTGAGCTCTTTTGAGAGGCTTTTTAGGGAGACAAGAAAATTCAGGGGGAAAAAAAGCTTATTCTCAACTGTTTTCAGCTCAAAATAATGTTTATGCCACAGTGGCTTATTCTGTAACCCTTCACTTTATTATAAGAAAACTTTACTTATAAAACAGACATTGGGCTATAGTTTGCTACCTCTGTTTTAGAGATATACATTGAAATATTTGTAAATGAAATAATTTGATGTATGAGATCTGCTTCAAAATAATCAAGGAGGAGTAGGCATTTAGGTAAAACAAAATTGCTTATGAATAGATAACTGATGATAAGTACATGGGGGGTCATTATACTGCACTTCTCTGTTTTGGGATATGTTGGCAACTTTCCATAATAAAAAGTGAAGAAACGAAAACAAAAGGCAAACACAATAAAACACAATAATACTTAATATCTTGAATTAATTACTATTATTGAACACACTATATTCCAGGCACTATGTTAATCACTTTACATGTATTCACTCATTCAATCTTCACCACACCTCTAAGAAATAGGTACTTGTGTAACTAGATGTCAACTTGAGTGGACTGAAGGATACAAAGTATTGATCCTGGGTGTGTCTGTGAGGGTGTTGCCAAAGGAGATTAATATTTGAGTCAGTGGGCTGGGAAAGGCAGACCCACCCTTAATCTGGGTGGGCACAGTCTAATCAACTGCCAGCACAGCTAGAATATAAGCAGGCAGAAAAATGTAAAAAGAGAAACTGGCCTAGCCCCCCAACCTACATCTTTCTCCCATCCTGGATGCTTCCTGCCCTCGAACATTGCACTCCAAGTTCTTCAGTTTTGGAACTCAAACTGGCTCTCCTTGCTACTCAGCCTGCAGACAGCCTATTGTGGGACTTTGTGATCATGTGAGTTGATACTTAATAAATTCCATATATATATATATATACATGCATTCCATTAGTCTGTCCCTCAAGAGAATCCTAATGCAGTATTATTATTATCCCCCTTACAGATGAGAAACACAAGTACAAAGAGATTAAATAAATTCCCAAGGTCACAGAATACATAAAGGTGAGAGCCACTCTCTGAATCCAGGCAGGCTAGCTCCAGAGCCTATTCTCCTTAGGTATTATACCAGTTATTTGTTAAATACAAGACATTTATGGATTTGGAGAATTCTTTCTCTGCTCTCCTCTAACAAAGGGTCTTTTCTAGTTAATATGCTGCTCCAGCAATGTCTTGTCTAGGGGATTACCTCCTGGATCTTTGCACTCTACATTATTATTCATTCATTTTTCTGAACCACAATACAAGTGAGCTTAGTTATTAAAATAATCTAATTCCTTCTATAACTGAATGCATTTTTTATCAGCCTTCTCCTTCGTGCTTTAGACCAGAGACAACTTAAAAAAAAACTTCTTGAGAAGAAAAAAAAAAAAAAGACCCAATGGCTTGTATAAAACATGAGCATTTGGGTCCTGTTAATTTTAAGTATACAGTTTTAACCAGGCAGACATAGACTCAGATCATGAGCAAGTGTTTTCAACCAACCTTGTGTACAAAGGATTTCACAATCAGCAAAATTAGCATAATCTTTAAGTAGACATCAAAAGAAAAAAAAAAAAACATAGCTAGAAAGAACCTTGAGAGGTCATCTAATCCACCCCTACTGCTAAAATGGGGTGGGCCTAAGCTAGCCAAGGAAGGCAGCTTTCTAACCTTTCATGTCTACAGAAGGAATTTCATAAGCTTCTTTGTTGATATTTCAATGCCTTAGACTGCTTATTAGGGGGAATTCCTAAAGTCTGGATATGGTTCTTTTTACCTGGACAAAGCTTTTCTCCATTTAATAATAGGTCACACTGGGTGCAGTGGCTCACGTCTGTAATTCCAGAACTTTGGGAGGCTGAGGCAGGCAGATTACAAAGTCAGGGGTTTGAGATCAGCCTGGCCAACACAGTGAAACCCCATCTCTACTAAAAATACAAAAATTAACCAGGCACAGTGGCACACAACTGTAGTCCCACTTACTCGGGAAGCTGATGCAGGAGAATCACTTGAACCCGGGAGGCAGAGGTTGCAGTGAGCCTAGACTGTGCCATTGCACTCCAGCCTGGGCGACAGGGCAAGACTCCATCTCAAAAAAAAAAATAGGCCACAGGATAACACAATAATAATAGTAGTAATAATAAATTGATATGGACACACACAAATGATAAAATAAAAAACCAATCATTTTTCTGTTCTTAGCAATCAAGCTCCTGGATAATTAATTCATTAATATAAAAAAGACCACAAGACTCTTTAAATGTAATATCTACTCTTTGTACAGAGGATTATATTTAGTATATTGAACAACTAGATTTGAGTATCAAAACCATTGTTAAACAGGTAATATATTAACTTTATTTTACAGATTGACTCTATCTTCGTGAGAAAAATTAGGCTCAGTGACACTGATTTAGATCCAGGCTTATCGAGCCCAAATCTCCCATTTCTGGCATTGTACCACTCTGGAAAAGCAGAGATCTTCTGGTAGGTTATTCACCACCAGACTACCTTTAACAGAGCTCGACCATGATAAAATTAAGCAGTGAAAGGATAAAGAAAGTTCTTTTTTTTGTTTTTTGTTTGTTTTTTGTTTTTTTTTTTTTTGAGACGGAGTTTCACTCTTGTTACCCAGGCTGGAGTGCAATGGCGCGATCTCGGCTCACCGCAACCTCCGCCTCCTGGGTTCAGGCAATTCTCCTGCCTCAGCCTCCTGAGTAGCTGGGATTACAGGCACGTGCCACCATGCCCAGCTAATGTTTTGTATTTTTAGTAGAGACGGGGTTTCACCATGTTGACCAGGATGGTCTCGATCTTTTGACCTCGTGATCCACCCGCCTCGGCCTCCCAAAGTGCTGGGATTACAGGCGTGAGCCACCGCGCCCGGCCTAGAAAGTTCTTATATGCTGTTTGCTGACATTAGACCAGATCAAAATGGCAACACATATTTTAGTGCACTGTGAGTTTGCACAGTGTTACTAACAAGCAGTCAGGGATGTAGAGAAAGGACTGACATAGCTTCTGCACTATTTTATATTTTTTAAATGAGCATATATGAGCACATATTATATACCATCTGTGCTTTTACTTATGGTATAAACCATATATATGTTAAATACCTGTGACAGTTTTATATATGTAAAAATATACCACTGGTGTTTTTACCTGTAAAGAGTCCTTGCCTTAAAGTATTATGATAAAATGTTTAAAAAAATCATAAAGATTCACAAACCATAAACCTGAAAAGAATAGAATATTTATACCTAGAGAGGAATATTTTAATTTTTAGGTTGTGATTTGGTTATCAGACTTTACCCACTTGAATTATTTGTCAGTAACTGTGATAACAAAACAGATCACATCTTTCTTCTTTTCCAAAGAAACAAAACAAGATGGCCAATCAAATTTGAATCTTTCCTTCTCTCCACTCAGAACAGGGTCCCAAAGAGTTAGCTCTGCCGCTCGATACAAGATTTCAATGCTTGCTCCTTGGGAAGGTGGTATATTCATGAGGTCAAAAGCCTGCTCTTTGGAGTCAGAAAACAGTTTTCAGTCTCTGCTTTGCCAGTGTTTGGCTGTGTGACTGGACCAGCTTTTTAATCTCACTATACCAGATTTCTTATCTGTAAAATGGGGACAGCAATATAACTTAAACTACATAGGTATTATGATAATTAAGTGGGATGATATTAAGAAAGGTACTTGAAACAACGCCTGGCACATAAACACCAGCTCTCTGTGGTGCTGTTGTTATTATTATGAGTATTACAGTATCAAAATTCAGCTGTATAATCTTATATTGCAAAATTTCTGGACACTGACACAGAAAATTTAGCTGGCTAACCATTTCAGAGAATGTACTTCCTTGCAGAGTTGGAGCAAGAGTCATAAAACTACAGCCCATTGGCCAAATCTGGATCCTTGAAGGCCAAAACCTGCTATACCCATTTGTATTTGTACTTTTTTCCTACGGCTGCTTTTGCACTGTAAGGGCAGAGTTGAGAAGTTGCAAATGAGACCATATGACTCACATAGCCAAAAATATTTACCATCTGGCCCTTTACAGAAAACAAAACAAAAATTAGCTGATTCCTAAGCTAGGGGCATTTTTGTTCAAGGTAACATATTTAGTCTCTTAGAATTCAAGATATGTTGCTTGCTCTAAGGAATTCTAAAGATATTACCAAGATACTCATCATCCTTTCCTCTTTGGTACCAAAGATCAAACATGAGTCTCAAGTAACTAGACAGAGAATGAGCATTAGTGCCTCCACCAATTATGGCTATAAGGTCAATCCCTTGCACTCACTCTTGATGGTAATGACAGCTCTCTTACTTTTCTAAAACCATGGATGAACTTCTTCTCTTTGTTGTCCTTCCTATAACACAGATATTTTCAGTCACTGTTGGAACAAAAATTTTTCTGTTTTTGTTGGTATATGTGCTTGTGGGTACATGTATATGTGTACACATGCGTGTGCTACACACTTTGCTGAGTTATGGGAATAGCATTTTTGTTCACAATGTTGATAAGATCTCTCTGCCATGAAGCTTATATACTACCAGAGGGAAGAAAAAAGCCCCAAAGATAAATATATATTTTTCAAAGGTAATTTCTAATAGTGAAAAAGATATGAAGATTAGTATATTAAGTAACAGGATTTGAGTCTCAAAACCATTGTTAAACAGGTAATATACTGACTCCATTTTACAGATTGAATCTATTTTCATGAATAAAAGTTAGGTTCAGTGTTAGTGGTTTAGATCCAAGCCCAAATCTCCCATTTTGCACGACTCTGGAAAAGCAAAGAGATGTTCAGTAACACCACTGCGGGGGAGGTATAGCAATGGGTGGGGAGTTGGGGAGGATAACGTGGGGAGAAATGCTGGATATAGGCGATGGGGAGGAAGGCAGCAAACCACATTGCCATGTATGTACCTATGCAACAAACTTGCATGTTCTTCACATGTACCCCAAAACCTAAAACGCAATAAAGTATATATTAAAAAAAAATAACACCACTGGGATGTGGGGAGGAGAAGGATTGGGAAAGATGAAAAAGGGTTACTTTAGAATTGGTGACTAGGGAAGGCCTCTCTCAAGAAGAGACATTTGTACTGAAAGTCAAATAGAAAGAGGAAGCCAATTTTCACATAAAGAGGAAAGTATTCCAGACAAGAGCAGAAATAAGATTGGTGTTTTTGAGGATACAGATGCTGATACACTAGCACAGTTTGAGCATGAGCAGTATGAGGTAAGATTAAAGAGGGAAGCCCTGTGAGGTCTCATAGACCTTGGTAAGGTGTTTGAATTCAACCTAAGTCAAGTGGAAAGCCATCAGAAGATTTTCAGCAGGGAAATGACACAATCCGATTTACATTGTAAAAAGATCAATTTGTCAACTATTATAAGAATGAGTAATACTTAGAAAGCAATGGAAAGGGGAAGCAGGAAGACCAAAACGTTGGCCCTTGCAGTTCAGGGAAGAAAGGACAACAGTGGTAGAAATGGAGAGCAGTGACTACTCGGGGCATATTTTGAAAATGTAATTGGCTAGATTTGTTGAAGGATTAGGAAAGGGAAAAAGGAAATGGGAGAAATCAAGGATGATTCTTACTAGTCTTGTGATCTGAGCTATAGGTAGTTGGTGGAACAATTTACTGAGATTCATTCATTGTTTATCAAATGCTCATTGAGACCCAGTTTGTACCAGGTACTGTTCTAGACACAGGAACTATAGTAGTGAAAGAGGTAGCAAAATCTCTCCTCTGGTAGAATTTATATTCTAGGTGGAGACGGAAAATAGGAAAGATTAAGAAGCAAGGAATTGGGGAGGGAGGGAGGTGAAGGTATCAATTACCATATCCTGCTGATTCTACCTCCTAAACCATGTCTTACAGTAGTTCAAGTAGAAAATGAATGGCAGCTGCATCACAACCACATTCAGGGATAGCCTTGAAAGATGTTGGGAAGGAAAAATCTTCTCAATAGGAAGAGCTTCATCTGGTCACTCACTTCATACAGAAGTGGCTCAAGAAGTAAGAACATATATAAATTCCTGGGCAGTGTCCAAAGGCCTGGCCGTTAGTCAGCAGTCTAGAAAAAGAAGGATGGAAACAGCAGAACCATATCTTGAGTAGAGGCGTGTGGATGGACATATAGACCCTTTTTGAAGGGTAAAGACTTCTGCATCACACATTTATACCTACCAGAAAGTATCCAACCCAGTAGAGGGACTAAAGAGCCAAGCAGACAAAATGACTTTGCCAATTGACAGCCAGCCTTGGTCATTGGCTACCATATAACTTGCATGAAAGGCATGTGAATCAAGAGGCTACAGTGGGAAAAATGAAGGTTACCTGTGAGCTCAACAATACAGACTTTCACTTACCAATATCTTGCTACTGTTGCTTCTGAGTGTCCAACCTACCTCAAAAGGAAGTACCTGTGGTTTATCTTCATGGGTATAGATACCTATTTCAGATGCGGGTTGGCCTTTCCTACCCACAGAGCCTCAGCCAGCACCACTGTCTGCAAGCTTATGGAATAAATAATCCACAGGCATGGAATCCCTTATGACATGGCAGCTGAGCAGGGGGACCTATTGTACAGCAAACAAAATGGTCCTATGACCTTGGTTCCGTAATTTGTATCGCATATCATGTCATCTAATAGCAGCTTCAAAGATGCTGGATGTGCCTTCTAAAGGCACACCTGAATCACCAGCTCAGTGACAATTCTGACTGGATGTGGTGCCATCCTCAGGATGCAGCACGTGCTTACATCAAAAACTTTTATATAGGATTAAGTATGCAATAAAAAGAACATATACGTTCAGAAACAAAGGCAGTTGGGACACATGAGTGGCCCCATTTACTGTCATTTCTAGTGATCCAATCACAATAAGGGATTTCATGCTTCCCATTTTACAATTCTGAGCATTGCAGAGATGTACTGCAACTAAATAAGATTTTATTTAAGCTAAATAAATAAATTATTTAAGTTGGAAGTCCTGGTCTCCAAAGGATACACACTCTTGCCAGGAGACACAAGTACTACATTGAACAAGATGTAGGTGCCACTAGGACACTTTGAAGTTCTTGTGCCCAAGAACGATAAAGTCAACATACTGTGATAGTTGACCCTATTCCGATGGAGAAGGTAGTGTTGTGTTCACACAATTCGGACAGGGAGAATATATGTGGAATCTAGGTGATCTATGTGGGTATCTCCTGGCATTTCCTTGCCTCCTGATCTCAGTGCTCTATGATACATGCAGCAGCCACTGTCTCAAAAGGGAATGGTTTGATTACCAAGGGCTTACATTCCTGAGGAATTAAGGTTTGAGTTACAACACTAGGGAAGCCACCAAGGCCTGACAAGATGATAGCTGAGGGTAAGGGGAATTTAGAATGAATAGTGGATTAGAGAGAAGAATAGCATTTGCGAACCTGAGACCAACTGCAGTCTTAGAGGCTGTTATTTATCCTACTAACTACCCTCATATATATTTTCTCCTCAGAAAGAAAGGCCCACAGGAACCAAGAAGGAGCTGTCTCATGAACCTGTTTGGAGAAATAGATCTCTGTGGTGCAAGGGGTAGTTTATAATGGCCACGAGAAATGGACAGTTCAGATCTCCTGCTGTGCCTGGGTAGCTCACAGCCTGTGACCAAGCATGGTATGGGTCCTAATGCAGGCCCATTCCGGAGAGATGTGGAACTCCTTTAACAACAGATTTTGAGCCAGGCAGGGTGGCTCATGCCTGTAATCCCAGCACTTTGGGAGGCTGAGGCAGGCAGATCACAAGTTCAGGAGTTCAAGACTGGCCTGACCAACATGAGGAAACCCCATCTCTACTAAAAATGCAAAAATTAGCCAGATGTGGTGGCAGGCAAGCGCCTGTAGTCCCAGCTACTCGGGATGCTGAGGCAGGAAAATTGCTTGAACCTGGGAGGTGGAGGTTGCAGTGAGCCGAGATTGCACCACTGCACTCTAGCCTGGGTGACAAGAGCAAGTCTCTGCCTCAAAAAAAAAGATTTTGCAGCCCATCGGGCTGGCCAAAACGTTATTAGAATGGTACTTCAGATTGAGACCCCCTCCTATCCTCTTTCATTTCTGTGCCCCTCTCCTTCCCAGTTGTAGGACTTTGATCACAGTGGGAAGGCTCTCTCTGACTTTTATCTCTGTTAATCACTAGGTGCCAACATAAAAACAAAAAGAATAAGAAATGGCAAATCAGTTTCAGTTTCGTCTTTCAGAGAACTGATGGCTTGGGAGTTTAGAGAAATTTCATTATACTGAATTACAGTATGGATAATATGAAGAAAAGAAGGCTACGTATATAAGAAGTAACTAGATCATTACTGGCTGACAGTTTTACTCAAAGAATGCTGATGCAAACTTCGTTATAGTCCTTTCTATATATTCTATGGGAATGGCACACCTGGAGTTCTATAGTACAGCAATCCTGCCTAGCAAAGAAGAGTTGGTCACTAAATGTCTGTGAAAGGGACAGGAGCAGGTCAAATATTATAGAAAACTCTTTGACCTAAAGTAGTAGGAAGATTCCCTGGTTCTCATGGGTGGGGGGAGGGGTATTTTTTCCCCCAGAAAACATTTGGCAATGTCTAGAAACACTTTTGGTTGTCACAATTGGGGAAGAGAGTGCTATTGGAATAGATTAGGAAGAGATCAGGATGGTGTTAAACACCCAACAATGTACAGTACAATCCCCCTTCTCCCAACAAAGAATTATCGTACCCAAATATCAATAGTGCCAAGGTTGAGAAAGGATAAAGGATATGTGGGTATCAATATATAAATACACAATTTCTTCACATATAACATTTAAAAATCAATATTTAATTATAAATGATTTGTTCTACATTCCAGCAATACAAAGTGTTGCATTAGTACCACCAAAACCAAAGGAATTGCTGAGTCCAATAAATCTTTTCTCACTTTTCCAATCCTGTGCCTTTAGTGGAACATAGTTGAGATCAAATTCTGGTTCTGTACAATCCAGGTTTAAAGTAGGTGGTAGTTTTTGATAATAACAAGCTAGTGTGGTAAAAGCTGCCTCAACCGCCCCTGCAGCTCCCAGCAGATGTCCTGTTGCTCCCTTAGTTGAGGAAACTGCAAGGGCATATGCATGGTCTTTGAAGAGATGTTTGATAGCTTTGTTTTCAGCAGCATCTCCCAATGGTGTGGAAGTAGCATGTGCATTGATATAGGATATCTCTTCAGGTTGTACACCTGCATCTTTTAAAGCAGCAGCCATACACCTAATAAAACAAGAAAATACATTTATCAGGACTAAGTTCAACTTTAACTCTCTTTATCTATATGGCTTATGTGATACAAATGTAGGTATCTGAGCATACTGGATGAAAAGAAACCCTTACTCTAGTAACAGAACCCCATCTTGGATTACCATGTGAGTTAGGATGCCATCTGCATGGGAATAATGAGTTACACTCACTACCTTAAACTGTTTCATCACCAAGAGTTAAATACACAAGCCAATGCAGGATTGTTTAATCTCAAATAAAATATAACTTCATTTATTTGCATTGGCATTTTTCCTCGGAGGAAAAAAACCATGTTGACTCAAGGCTAGAATAATTTTGCTTCTAGGGATTTTTTGAGTATGGCAACTTTTTATGAGAATTATAATTCTAATTTTTTCTTGTATATTTAATTTAAAACTTGGCATATTTCCCAATAATCTACTGTTTCAGTGTTTCAAATAACTTTTCAAAATCCTCTTTATTTTGGCTACAAGAGTTCTAAACAAGGAATTACAAAGGCAAGCCAAGCCAAACAAACTTAAAAGTAAAAAATATATCTGAAGGAACCTCTGAAAACCTTTTGGATGTCATCTTCCTCTTAGTTCCTAAAAGAAATATACATGTATGTATGTGTGCTTGTGTGTGTATATATATAGTGTGTATGTGTGTGTGTATAGTGTATATAAATATATATTTCTTAACAGCCAGCTCAGAGTATAATTTGAAGTATGCTGAAAGATATCCTGTGAACATAACCATTTCATCTAGTTTGTTACTATGCTTGACATTTTTAGCACCAGCAGCTACTCACTATAATTCAAAAGCAGGCCAGGCATAGTCGCTGTAATGTGACTGTAATTACATGCCTGTAATCCCAGCACTTTGAGAGGCCAAGGCAGGAGGACTGCTTGAGGCCAGGAGTTCGCAACCAGCTCCGGCAACATAGCAAGACCCCCATCTCTATTAAAAAATAATAATTAAAAAAAGGAAAATAAAATTCAAAAGTATAATTTAGGGATAGGTAAACTATGGCACTGGCTAGATGCCCATTTTTGTAGTTTCGCTGGAACACATTCATGCCCCCTCATTTACATATTGTCTGTGTCTTTCACATGACAATGGCAGAGTTGATTAGTTGCAACAGACTCCATGGTCCACAAAACCAAAAATATTTACTATTATTTTTCCCATTACAGGAAAGGTTGCTAACTCTGGCTAATTTAACTGCGTAAAACATAATATGACTTAAGAAAGCTAAACTATTAACTACCCATTAACACATTACCAGGGACTTTTTTTTTTTTTTTCATTTTACGTGTACTAATCTATAACAGTTAACTTCAATATAGTCCTTAAACCAGCAAGATCACCATCACCTGGGGGCATGTTAGAACTACAGAATCTTCCAGCCTGGGAAATAAAGCGAGACCCCCATCTCTACAAAAAATAAAAAAATAAACTGGTCTCAGTGGTGCATTCCTATAGTCCCAGTTACTCAGGAGGCTGAGGTGAGAGGACTGCTTGAGCCCAGGAGTTAGAGACTGCAATAAGACCAGCATGGGCAACACAGCGAGACTCTGTCTCTAAAAAGGCAAAACAAAACAGAATCTCAATCACAACACTAGACCTACAGAATCAGAATTGGCATTTTAAGTAATATCCCTAGGTGATTACAGTTTGAGAAGTGCTGACTTGAAAAGAACAGAAGTCTGTTGAAATGGGGCAAAGACCACACACATCTAGAAGGGTTGACTTTACTTTCCAAGTCTGATGAAGGGTCAAAGAGGAGAACTTTGTGAGGGAGCACACTGATGCTTAAGTACAAATGGAGGCATGACAAATTGGCAAAGACATACATGGTCTTTTTTGCAACTCTATTAAGTTTAACTCAAATGCAATTTTTGTAAAGATATTCAAATGCTCTGAAATACTTCAAATGTCTTAAGCAAAGAATTTAAAAATCTTCTTTAGTCTAAAAGGGAAAAATGATAGAGATACTGTACATCAAGGCCAGATACTACAATTTTCCCTAATCTGGGACTCCAATAAAGTGTCTTATTTGGAGAAATATTTTCATTTTGAAGGAAATAACCCATCTTTACCTTAAGGCACCTTCTCCTTCAGGATCAGGGGCAGTTATGTGACCAGCGTCACCTGAGAGTCCATAGCCCAAAACTTCTGCATAGATCCGGGCTCTTCTTTGAATAGCATGTTCATATTCTTCCAGCACCAGCACAGCTGCACCTTCTCCCATTACAAAACCATCTCTCTTTGGATGAAATGGTCGACATGCCAACTTGGGATCTGAGTTTGTGCTCAGAGCCCGGGCTCTGGAAAACCCAGCAAGAGATAAAGGGCTAATACAAGAATCTGTACCTCCAGCCACCATCACATCAGCATCACCACGGGCTACAAATCTGAAAGAGTCTCCCACAGCATGAGCTCCTGTGGTACAGGCTGTGGACACTGCATGATTGGGGCCCTTGAGTTTATATCGGATGCTAACCTGGCCTGCTGCCATATTGACCAGAATCTTAGGGACAAAAAATGGGCTAACTTTATTGTAACCTTTTGTCTGAAAATTCAAAGCAGTTTCAGAAACAACTTCAAGAGGAATCATTCCCATGCCAATTGCAACACCAGTAGCCACTTGATCAGCTTCTGACTGAGGATGCCAGCCGGAATCCTTCATGGCTAATTCTGCAGCCCCCATAGCCATGATGGTGGGAGAAGACATGGACTTGATATCTGATTTGGACACAAAGTTTTGTTCATTGAACTGACCTTCATCACAACCTCTTGGCACATAAGCAGCAACACTGCAAGGGAGACTCTTATACTCTTCACCTATCAGTGAAACAATTCCACTCTCTCCTCGCATAAGACGATCCCAAACCAGGTGAGTTCCAACACCAAGAGGAGTCACTAAGCCAATGCCTGTAATGACAACTCGCCTATGCAATCTGGATATTGGCACAGTTCCGAAAAACTTCCTTTTACTTCTTGTTAACTGCTGGCATAATCTTGAACACAGAAGATGAGTGCTTGCAATTTTCAGGAAATTTTGCAGGCAGTTGGACATGATTAAGATTCAGATGATCAGAAGCACATTCCTGTAACAGACCACAACACACCTAGGAGGTATTCTTTTAAAAAGCTTAAGGGCCTAAGGAAAAACATCCAAGGTGTTCCTTTGGGTGCTTGATATGAGCTGCTAATGAGCACAGGGAAGATGTTCCATAATTTTAATTTATACCTTATCATCAAACCACCTGTTTAAACTTATCTCCTTTTTAAGATTTTAAGTGCCCTCTGACATTTGAAGACAAAAAAATGAAGTGATGATTCATTGGATTCACCGAAACAGAGTAATTCAATGAAAAATATAAAAGCACCTCTAGCCTGATATGAGCTGCAGGAAGCATCCTTTCTCAGGATAACTTCTAAATAGCATTTCTGGTGTCAGTGGCACAGAAAACGCATTTCAGGGCATATTCTTTTAAGTAGGTAAGTGGCTTTATCAATCTTCAATACTTAAGGATAACCAACCTTTTCAAAAGGCCACCCAGGGCTAAGAGCCCTAGACTGAGCGTCTGGATACATGATTTGGCAATCGACTCTGTGACCAAGCTTGCGACTGGGGGAAGGGGACAAGTCTTTCCACTCCTCTAAACTTCTCCAATTGAATCATCTGTGGAAGGAGTGGTTAGGGCTGGCTGATCATTTCAAGAGTGCTACGGAGGCCAAGGGCGGGACTAGAACGGTGTAGCCATTCCCTGTGCCGCCTCTCAGGCACCGCCACACACGTACACACCCGAAGCAGCGTGGAGAGAGAAAGAGAAATCAGGCCCCAGGTCCTTGGACTCCCCTCTCGAAATTCAACCCCGACTTGATGTGACTTTAAAGGAGGAAAGGAGGGGCGAAGGAGGAAGGTAGCGAGCGATACCTGTAACAGGGATCGCGCAGGACACGCAGCCACCGTCCTAGGCGACGACGCTCCGGAGCACACGCGCACGCGCGCACGCACGTACGCTCATGCGCGCTCCCACGCACGGGTCACGTTCGACTCCCCTTCCGCCGTTTGACTTTGAGCCGCGTCCCCTTGGCGGAGGTCAGATTGTGGGAGGCGACGGGGTAGCTGTTTGCCTCAAGAGAACCCCTCTCGGAACTTCAGTGACTCGCCGGTAATCAAGGACCTGCACATAACGCGATGAAATAGCATTTTCGCCATCAAAAAGACATTTTTCTTTGGCAGTGATAATGCCCAAATATTCCCATGTTGTCAGAGAAGGAACCCCATCGTATCCTACTGGTTGTGTATCTCCAAATGCCATGCAGCTGTTTAAAATAACTCTACAGGTGAATATTAATGAGATGTTGAGACTGTTAGGAGACATAGTTACAAAACAGTGTATATCTGTTTTTTCAAAAATAATTCTTTAAAGGTCTGCAAGATGTGTAATGATTGTGATCTCCCTCATTTTTGCTTAGCTTTATTTAATACCTTTTCTACAATAAACAAATGTTTTTGTAATAAAGTTTTTACTTCTTAAATGTTGTCACCAGGCTGTTCTGCCTATGGAGTAGCCATTCTTTGTTCCTTTACTTTCCTAACAAACTTGCTTCCAATTAAAAAAAAAAAAAAATTAACGTTATCACCAGATTAGAGACACAGCCTCCCAAAGTGCTGGAGTTACAGCTGTGAGCCACTGTGCCTGGCGATCATACAGTTTTAATGTGCTTTTTTGTTTTTCTTTTATAACATCACAAAATCATCTCGGATAAGAAGTGACAAATTAAATCTTGCAGAAAAGTAAAAAGACTAAAAGTAAAAAGACCATCATTTTTATACCTACCTCTTATCGCCTTTTCTTTGCTCTGGAAAGGGTGGGAAATTTTATGATATTTGACAGCTTTTTATATTTGGTACCATGTTTCCTGCTATAATACCGTTGTGTTTTCTTGCACCAAAATCTTCAAATGGGCTCTGCTTATCCTAACCTTCTGTTAAGACTTCTTAGGTTTGCCTTAAATTCTTTGTAATCCGATTCAAAACTATCTTTCCAGTTATAGCTCCCATTCTCTATTAAATGTGCTTTCCACCCAGTAAACTGATTTTCTCACTACACTATGTCTTGATTGACCCTAACTTTTCTCATCTCTGTACTTTTGCTATTTTCAACAACCATTCATTTTCTTCCTCTCTATGCTTGAATGCAAAAATGAATAGAGGTATAGCTCTTGCTTTCAAGAAGTTCATGGTCTAGTAAAGGGAGACAGCCATAGAAACAAGTGCAAACTATTGAAACAGGTGCTATAATAGAATTATTATAACACAAAAGGGACAATGAGGTCTGTGTTACCTAATGAAGTCAGAAAAAGCTTCAGAGAAATGATCCTTGTACTGCATCTTGGAAATGAATGTTTGTCTAGTAAATTGGGTGGGAAAGGGCATCCTGGCAGGAGGAGTAGAGCAAAGGCCTGGAGAAATGAAGTGCCATGGTATCTTCCAAAACTGCTGAGAATGTGGCCAACATCATATTTGAGGTGTGGGACAAAGCAACAGTAAAAGCATGAAAGCAAGGCAGGGGCCGGATCACAAAAGCCTGGGGTGTCATACTGAGGATTTTGGATTTAATCCCGCAGTTCAGAGAGCATATGCTGGCCTCCAGGGTATAATTTGGAGTGCACCATTCTTTTTTTGTTTATTTTTTTAGACAGAAGTCTCTCTCTCTTGCCAGGCTAGAGTGCAGTGGTGCAATCTCAGCTCACTGCAACCTCTACCTCCTGGGTTCAAGCGATTCTCCTGCCTCAGCCTCCCAAGTAGCTGGGGCTACAGGTGTGTGCCACCATGCCCAGCTAATTTTTGTATTTTTAGTAGAGACGGGGTTTTACCATGTTTGCCAGGATGGTCTCGATCTCCTGACCTCATGATCCGCCTGCCTCAGCCTCCCGAAGTGCTGGGATTACAGGTGTGAACCAACAGTATTTTATTGAATCTAATGTCCTCTAGAAAGGACATGGTAAACTCTCTCATTCCCTTCACCAGAGTCTCTATAACTCCTTTTCGTCTTGAACAAAGTCACTTAAAAATTTAAGTTACCAGCCTGGTTCTTAACTTAGAATGTGGGTAGAGGGGGGCCATAGAAATCTTTTTACCAGGAGACCAACATGATCAAATGGGTGCTTTAGAAAGATCACTATTGCACAAAAGAACAGGGTGGGTTAGAAGGATGTGGAAACGGACACAGGGAAGAAAGTTAATAGATGAAACGTGAAGAGGTTCTGAAGGCAATGGCGAGGAGATGTTGAGAAGGAAACATTACTAGGATATTGTACATGATTTAAGGAGGGTGGGGAGTCTTTCACAGCTAGCAAGTCCTCTCCTTTCTCACCTTCTTAACCTCTCAGTTTAGGGCTTCTGTTCAAATCTCCCCTCCTCACTGAAACTGCAGCCCACAGTGAAATTTTCCTCCCTTAGTAGTTCTCAAAGTTTACTGTGAGTCAAAATCACCTGAAGGGCTTGTTACCACGTAGATTGCTGGGCTCCACCTTTAAAGATGGAACTTCAGAATTTGTTTTCCTGACAAGTTTCCTGGTGATGCTGCTGTTGCTTGTCCAACCACTGCTCTAAACTTACTATGACTTCCATGAGAGTAGGGACCATACTTGTCTCCTTCACATTGCTTGGCATCTAGTAGTCACTTCATAAATATACAATGGATGAATGAATTATGGAATGAATAAATCAACATTTATCCTTACATTTGATAGTATACATGCACTTTTTGTGCGTTTCTTACCAAATGACTTTTGTGAAAACCAATGCCATAGCATTAATACTGTGATAACAATGTATAGTCCAAAAATCTTAGAAATCACTATTTTAAAAAAAAATCATCTGAGGGCCAGGCGCGGTGGCTCACGCCTGTAATCCCAGCACTTTGGGAGGCTGAGGCGGGTGGATCACAAGGTCAGGTGTTCGAGACCAGCCTGACCAACATGATGAAACCCCATCTCTTTTAAAAATAAATAAATAAAATTTTAAAATCATCTGAAATTTAAGTCCTTCCAAATAACTCTTTAGCAACACTCCTGTTAAAGTTCTTGAGTAACTATAATATCTTTTGAATACCACCATTTATAAAGCTATGAAGGGAATCCATTATAATAAGGGATTTTGTCTCATTTTCCTGGCTGCTTCGTCCATTTCAGTCAAGTTAGAGATATGCTAATTCTACAGTTTCCTTTAGAAAAGCTGAATAAGCTACCCTAACTTTCTTTATACCAATCATTGTTTCAAACAACCAAGGAATGGTCTAATAATCAGTATTTAAATTCTTGTTCTTTGATTTTTTTTTTGCTCCAAAATATTTTTTCCAGGATTTCACCTTTATTAAAAACATCATTTTTAGAGTTGACATATCATAGCACTATTCTTTTTTTTTTTCTTTTCTTTTTTTTGAGATAGAGTACCACTCTGTCTCGCAGGCTGGAGTGCAGTGGTGCAATTTCAGCTCACTGCAACCTCTGCCTCCTGGGTTCAAGCGCTTCTCCTGCCTCTCAGCCTTCCAAGTAGCTGGGACTACAGGCGTGCACTACCACGCCTGGCTAACACCATTCTTTAATAAAATAGAAAAAAGACACGCCTATAATCCCAGCTACTCGGGAGGCTGAGGCAGGAGAATTGCTTGAACCCAGGAGGCGGAGGTTGCAGTGAGCCGAGATCGCGCCATTGCACTCCAGTCTGGGTAACAAGAGCAAAACAGAGGAATCATATACTAGTTGAGCTGGGACTTTGATTTTCAGTCATTCTCAAAATTCTGAAAAGAATTCATGTAACAAACCCAGCCGAGTTTATAGCCATGGTTTTGTTTTTGACGTCTGTTGCTCCTTCCTTCTGGGATCTTTCATCCACTTTTGTGTAGAACGGCCTGACAACCAGCGAAGGAGATGGCTTTAAGGTCGTTTTACTTGTAAGAAAGGAGGGAGGTACATGCGGTTTCTCCGCTTTAGTAGCTGGATCAATTCGGCTGGCCCAGGGCACAGAGGGATCCGGGTTTCTGAGAGGAACATGCCAGCACCATTCGCCCGGTGCCGTGAGGCAGAAGCCTGCCTCCTGTCCAGCCGAGCTCGTGGGTCCTGAGGATAGAAAACGCCCTCCTCCCGGCCCACGCCCCTCAGTACCGGCGCCCAGGCCACGCCCCTCCTTGCAGAACCCCGCCCCAACCCGCAAGAAGAGGCACCAGCCTCGGGTCGAAGCTCCCCGCCCCTGCCGCCCTAGGCCCTCACCCCTTCTGATCAGCCCCTCGCCCGTCCCCAAGGGGCCGCCACCGCACCCCGCCGAGCTCCCCTGCTCCCCGCCCCTGCCGGCCAAGGACCCCGCCCCTCCCGGTGGCTGCGGTAGTCGCCGCGCGCTGAGGCGCCTGCTCAGTGTGGGACGCGAGCGCGAGGGGCGGCGACAGCCGCTGGCGCTCAAGCATGGCGGCGGCGGCGCTGGGCAGCTCCTCAGGCTCGGCGTCCCCGGCCGTGGCCGAGCTTTGCCAGAACACTCCGGACACCTTTCTGGAGGCCTCCAAGCTGCTGCTCACCTATGCTGACAACATCCTCAGGTGCAGGTCAACGGGGTCCGACGGCGGGTACCGGGGCAGGTGGGCCGCGGCGCCTGGTCGGCCAGGGACTGGGTGCGTCTGCCCGAGCCCCGGAGGGCACCGACGCCGGGACAGACCGGGACCTGGAGCGGGTTCTGCTCCTAACGTCCAAGCCCACCGGCCGGGGGCCTCGGGACCGGGCCAGGTCCCATCCCCGCTCGGGAAGAGGAAGTTTCTTTGCAGTTGTGACTTGGCACCTGCAGTCTGGGTGCCGCGGGTGAACTGGAGCCCCGGAAGCGGGGCGGGGCGGAGGAGAGGTAGGAAGGCGCGATTCAGACACTGCCGCTCTTCTCGTCGTTTAACGGCCTCAGATGTCAGGACACAGCCGGTAACCGCGTGGCATTCCCCTTGAGTGCATTTTTTCGAGCGAACTGGCTTACATGTCCACATGCTTATCAAAAGTTAGTCACTGACAAGGTGATGTTTTCTTCCCATGCTGAGACTATCCTAGTACTAAAGCATAACGCTTCTGAAGTGGTGGGTTTTTACATTTTTAGTGTTTTCGTCTGCCCACTTTTGTTGATTGAAACATTAACTGTAGTACTTTGAAGTTACAGTTTTTATTTTAATACCTGGATTCTACATAACCCTTTCAAAATTTGTGGAGGTAGTCGCCTTGGATGAGAGTAATTTGCTTCATTCTCCTGTGAGCAAAATTGCACTTCTAGAGGTCTAAGGGACCTTGTAGATTTTGGGAACTGGGAGGCAGGTTTGATTATTCATTCTAAATGAATACCCACCTCAACTCTTCAGATCAAATGATGTGTCTTAAGGAGGAGCATGATGTGGGGGGAGGGAAATGGAACTGAGGCTAAAGGACCGCCACTTGCTTTAGTGTTGTTACCTCATTTATCAGGTCACCGTGATTAATTAGGTTCTCTGTTCCCCTCAGCCTCTGGTATACATTAAGTGGTTGGTATATTGTCATGAAGTCTATGAAGAAATTCTTCTCAGTTTCAAGGTTGTAGGTTTCATGTGACCCAGTTTTTAGACATTGGTTACATGTGTAGTTTTTAAAATCCAGGTCGGTAATAATGTTCATTTAGGTAATGGTAATGATTTTTAAAGCAAATTTAAGGGAAAATATTGAGCCTTTATTTTGTGACAGGTGCTATGAAGGATGCAGCATGTAGCCTGTTCACAGCTGTGTAATTGTGACCTTTGTGGGGACCACCTTTGTGCTCTATGACACCTTCTCAACTCACCTTTTTTACCCTTTGAGGCCTTACAGCTCTTCACAGTACAAGGAAGTGGCCTTGTCATGAAGACTCACTTCTGCTTTAAATCCAGTGAAACCGAAAATGTTGAGGTTAAGTTAGTTTGAGAAAGGAAACCACTGCATGCAAATAATGACTTTTAGCAACATAGTCGTCATTATGAATGTTTACTAAACTCCTAAAAGAAACTTGCCATGCTGTCAGTTAATGTTATAGTCTTTACTAATGGCTTATATTTCTGATTTTTATTTATTTATTTTTTTTGAGACGGAGTGTTGCTCTTGTTGCCCAGGCTGGAGTGTAAGTGGCGTGATCTCGGCTCACTGCAACCTCTGCCTCCTGGGTTCAAGAGATTCTCCTGCCTCAGCCTCCTGAGCAGCTGGTGTTACAGGCATGTGCCACCCAGCTAATTTTTATATTTTTAGTAGAGACAGGGTTTCATCATGTTGGCCAGGCTGGTCTCAAACTCCTGACCTCAGGTGATCCACCCACCTTGGCCTTCCAAAGTTCAGGGATTACTGGCGTAAGCCACCACACCCAGCCATGTTTCTGATTTTTAAAGAGTTTTTATCTTAAAAGGGAATTAGGAATTTGGAACTGATATAATTGGAGATTATATGAAAAACTGCCCTTTTAAGTTTGTCTTAGGTAATAGTGATAGGCAAAAGAAAGCAACTTGAGTTTCTAGAGTCAAAGAGAAGCATAATGATTAGTTGGGCATGGTGGCACACACGTAATAATCTCAGCTGAGAGAAGCTGAGGCTAGAGGATTTCTTGAGTGCAAGAGTTCTAGGCTGCACTGTGTTATGTTCACAACACAGCCTGCCTCTCTGGTTGACAAAGCAAGGCCGTCTCTAAAAAAAAAAGAGAAAAGCATAATGAAAGAGTTTCATGTAGAATAATAATGGGAGAAGACACAAGGCATTGATCCCAATTACGAATCTTAGGGGTAATCATAACTGCAAATCCACGAATGGAATGGAGAAAAGTATTGTAGGCAGGAATGGACAGTTCTCAATGACTGAGTACATGGAGTAGAACTGTAATGAGAGGAGACAAAATGATAAAACATAACTTCAGATTTCTTTTTCTTTTTTTTTTTTTCAGTAACCTTTTTTTTTTTATTATTGTACTTTAGATTCTGGGGTATGTGTGCAGATCATGCAAGATTGTTGCATAGGTACATTCATGGCAATGTGCTTTGCTGCCTCCATCCCCCCATCACCTATACCTGACATTTCTCCCCACATTATCCCTCCCCACCTTCCCTCCCATTGTCCCTCCCCTGTTCTCCCCAAAATGGGCCCCAGTGTGTGATGCTCCCCTCTCCATGTCCACGTGTTCCCATTGTTCAACACCCGCCTATGAGTGAGAACATGTGGTGTTTGATTTTCTGTTCTTGTGTCTGTTTGCTAAGCATGATGGTTTCTAGTTTCATCCATGTCCCTAAAAAGGACACGAACTCATCGTTTTTGACATCTGCATAGTATTCCATGGTGTATATGTGCCACATTTTCTTTGTCCAGTCTATCATTGATGGGCATTTGGGTTGGTTCCAGGTCTTTGCTATTGTAAACAGTGCTGTGATGAACATACGTGTACATGTGTCTTTATAATAGAACGATTTATAATCCTTTGGGTATATACCCAATAATGGGATTGCTAGGTCAAATGGAATTTCTATATCTAGATCCTTGAGGAATTGCAACAGGGTTGTCTTGCACAATGGTTGAACTAATTTACACTCCCACCAAAAGCGTAAAGTGTTCTTATTTCTCCACATCCTCTCCAGCATTTGTTGTCTCCAGATTTTTTAACGATTGCCATTCTAACTGGTGTGCGATGATATCTTCAATGTGGTTTTAATTTGCATTTCTCTAATGACCAGTGATGATGAGCATTTTTTCATGTTTGTTGGCTTCATATATGTCTTCTTTTGAAAAGTGTCTGTTCATATCCTTTGCCTACTTTTGGATGGATTTGTTTGTTTTTTTCTTGTAAATCTGTTTTAGTTCTTTGTAGATTCTGGATATTAGCCCTTTGTCAAATGGGTAGATTGCAAACAATTTTTCCCATTCTGTTGGTTGCCAGTTTGCTCTAATGATTGTTTCTTTTGCTGTACAGAAGCTCCGAAGTTTAATTAGATCCCATTTGTCTATTTTGGCTCCTGTTGCCATTGCTTTTGGTGTTTTAGTCATGAAGTCCTTGCCTATGCCTATGTCCTGGAGGGTTTTGCTTAGGTTTTCTTCTAGGGTTTTTATGGTGTTAGGTCTTATATTTAAGCCCTTAATCCATCTGGAATTAATTTTAGTGTAAGGTGTCAAGAAGGGGTCCAGTTTCTGCTTTGTGTACATTGCTAGCCAACTTTCCAAACACCTTTCATTAAACAGGATATCCTTTCCCCATTGCTTGTTTTTGTCAGGTTTGTCAAAGATTAGAGGGCTGTACATGTGTGGTGTTGTTCTTGAGGCCGCTGTTGTGTTCCCTTGGTCTGTGTCTCTGATTTGGTACCAGTATATGCTGTTTTGATTACTGTTGCCTGGTAGTATAGTTTGAAGTCCAGCAGTGTGATGCCTCTAGCTTTGTTCTTTTTGTTTAGGATTGTCTTGGCTATGCAGGCTCTTTTTTGGTTCCATATGAAGTTTAAAGTGTTTTTTTTCCCGTTCTGTGAAGAAGGTCATTGATAGTTTGATGGGGATAGCATTGAATGTATAAATTACTTTGGGCAGTATGGCCATTTTCACGATATTGATTCTTCCTAACCATCAGCATGGAATGTTTTTCCATCTGTTTGTGTATTATTTCCTTGAGCTGTGGTTTGTAGTTCTCCATGAAGAGGTCCTTTACCTCCTTTGTTAGTTGTATTCCTAGGTATTTTATTCTCCCTGAAGCAATTGTGAATGGGAGTTTGCTCTTGATTTTGCTCTCTGTTAGTCTGTTATTAGTGTATAGGAATGCTTGTGATTTCTGCACATTGATTTTGTATCCTGAGACTTTGTTGAAGTTGCTTATCAGCTTTAGAAGATTTGGGGCTGAGAAGAGGGGGTTTTCTAAATATGCAATCATGTCATCTGCAAATAGAGACAATTTGACTTCCTCCTTTCCTAACTAAATGCCCTTTATTTCTTTTTCTTGCCTGATTGCCCTGACTAGAACTTCCAATACTATATTGAATAACAGTGGTAAGAGAGGGCATCCTTGTCTAGTGCCAGATTTCAAAGCAAATGCTTCCAGTTTTTGCCGGTTCAGTATGATATTGGCAGTGGGTTTGTCATAAATAGCTTTTATTATTTTGTGATATGTTCCATCAATACCTAGTTTATTGAGAATTTTTAGAATAAAGGGCTGTTGAATTTTGTCAAAGGCCTTGTCTGCATCTATTGAGATAATCGTGGTTTTTGTCTTTGGTTCTATTTATGTGCTGGATTACGTTTATAGACTTGCGTATGTTGAACCAGCCTTTCATACCTGGGATGAAGCATACTTGATCGTGATGGATAAGCTTTTTGATGTGCTGTTGCAATCAGTTTGCCAGTATTTTATTCAAAATTTTTGGGCCAGGCGCGGAGGCTCAAGCCTGTATGTAATCCCAGCACTTTGGGAGGCCGAGGCGGGTGGATCACGAGGTCAAGAGATCGAGACCATCCTGGTCAACATGGTGAAACCCCGTCTCTACTAAAAATACAAAAAATTAGCTGGGCATGGTGGCGCGTGCCTGTAATCCCAGCTACTCAGGAGGCTGAGGCAGGAGAATTGCCTGAACCCAGGAGGCGGAGGTTGCGATGAGCCGAGATCGCGCCATTGCACTCCAGCCTGGGTAACAGGAGCAAAACTCCGTCTCAAAATAAATAAATAAATAAATAAATAAATAAGATTTTTGCATCTATGTTCATCATGGATACTGGCCTGAAGTTTTCTTTTATTGTTGAGTCTCTGCCGGGTTTTGGTGTCAGGATGATATTGGTCTCATAAAATGAGTTGGGGAGGATTCCCTCTTTTTGTATTGTTTGGAATAGTTTCAGAATGAATGGTACCTGCTCCTCTTTGTACGTCTGGTATTATTCAGCTGTGAACCATCTGGACCTGGACTTTTTTTAGTCGGTAGGCTATTAATTGCTGTCTTAACTTCAGCCCTTGTTATTGGTCTGTTCAAGATTTCAACTTCTTCCTGGTTTAGGCATGGGAGGGCGCAAGTGTCCAGGAATTTATCCATTTCTTTCAGGTTTACTGGTTTATGTGCAGAGTTGTTTGTAGTAATCACTGATGGTGGCTTTTATTTCTGCGGGATTGGTAGTGATTTCCCCTTTATAATTTTTTATTGTATCTATTTGATTCTTCTTTTTTTTTATTAATCTGGCTAGCAGTCTATTTTGTTGATCATTTCAAAAAAACAGCTCCTGGATATATTGATTTTTTTGAAGGGTTTTTTTGTGTCTCTATCTCCTTCATTTCTGCTCTGATCTTAATTATTTCTTGTCTTCTGCTAGCTTTTGAGTTGTTTTGATCTTGCTCCACTAGCTCTTTCACTTTTGACGATAGGGTGTCAATTTTAGATCTTTCCTCGCTTCTCATGGGCATTTATTGCTATAAATTTCCCTCTAGACACTGCTTTGAATGTGTCCCATAGATTCTGGTACATTGTGTCCTCGTTCTTGTTGGTTTTGAAGAACATCTTTGTTTCTGCCTTCATTTCATTGTTTATCCAGTTGACATTCAGGAGCCAGTTGTTCTGTTTCCATGAAGTTGTACAGTTTTGAGTAAGTTTCTTAAACCTGAGATCTAATTTGATAGCACTGTGGTCTGAGAGAGTGTTTGTTATGATTTCTGTTCTTTTGCATTTGCTCAGGAGTGATTTACTTCCAATTATGTGATCAATTTTAGAATAAGTGTGATGTGGTGCTGAGAAGAATGTATAGTCTGTGGGTTTTAGGTGGAGAGTTCTGTAGATGTGTATTAGGTCCACTTGTTCCAGTTCTGCATTCAAGTCCTGGATATCCTTGTGGATTTTCTGTCTCATTGATCTGTCTAATATTTACAATGGAGTGTTAAAGTCTCCCACTATTATTGTGCAGGAGTCTAAGTCTCTTTGGAGGTCATTAAGAACTTGCTTAATATATCTGGGTACTCCTGTATTGGGTGCATATATATTTAGGATAGTTAGCTCTTCTTGTCGTATTCATCCTTTCACCATATGTAATGCCCTTCTTTGTCTCTTTTGATCATTTTATCAGAGTGTAATCCCTGCTTTTTTTTTGCTCTCCATTTGCTTGGTAGATCTTCTTCCATCCCTTTATTTTGAGTCTATGTGTGTCTTTGCATGTGAGATGAGTCTCCTGAATACACATGAGTCTCCTGAATACAGCACACCCATGGGTTTTGACAGTTTACCCAGTTTGCCAGTCTGTGTCTTTTGATTGGGGCATTTACATTTAACGTTAATATTGTTATGTGTGAATTTGATCCTGCCATTTTGTTACTGGTTGTTTTGCCCATTGGTTGATGCAGTTTCCTCATTGCATCCTTGGTCTTTACCAATTGGTTTGTTTTTGCATTAGCTGGTACTGGATGTTTTTTTCCGTGTTTAGTGTTTCCTTCAGGATCTTTTGTAAGGCAGGTCTGGTGGCGACGAAATCTCTCAGTAATTGCTTGTCTGTAAAGGATTTTATTTCTCCTTCACTTATGAAGCTTAGTTTGGCTGGATATAAAATTCTAGGTTGAAAGTTCTTTTCTTTAAGAATGTTGAATACTGGCCCCCACTCTCTTTTGGCTTGTAGGGTTTCTGCTGAGAGATCCTCTGTGGATCTGATGGGCTTTCCTTTGTGGGTGACCCGACCTTTCTCTCTGGCTGCCCTTAGCATTTTTTCCTTCATTTCAACCCTGGTGAATCTGACGATTATGTGCCTTGGCGTTGCTCTTCTTGAGGAGTATCTTTGTGGTGTTCTTTGTATTTCCTGTATTTGAATGTTGACCTGCTTTGCTAGTTTGGGGGAAGTTCTCCTGAATAATATCCTGAAGAGTGTTTTCCAGCTTGGATTCATTTTCCCCATCCTCTTCAGGTACGCCAATCAAACATAGATTAAGTCTTTTCACATAATCCCATATTTCTTGGAGGCTTTGTTCTTTTTTTTTTCACTCTTTTTTCTCTTTTCTTGCCTTCTCTTTTTATGTCATTGAGTTGCTCTTCAATCTCCGATATCCTTTCTTCTCCTTGATCGATTCTGCTGTTGAAACTTGTGTATGCTTCACAAAGTTCTCCTGCTGTGTTTTTCAGCTCCATCAAGTCGTTTATATTCTTCTGTAGGCTGGTTATTCTCATTAGCATTTCGTCTAATCTTTTTTCCAGGTTCTTAGGTTTTTTGCATTGGGTTTTAACATGTTCTTTTAGCTCAGAGAAGTTCGTTATTACCCATCTTCTGAAGCCTGCGTCTGTAAGCTCATCAAAATCATTCTCTAACCTGGTTTGTTCCCTTGCTGGTGAGGCGTTGTAATCTCTCTGGGGAGTAGAGGCATTCTGGACTTTGATGTTTTCATCCTTTTTGCACTGGTTTCTTCCCATCTTCATGGCTTTATCTATCTTTGATCTTTGAAGTTGGTGATTTTGGGTGGGATCTCTGAGTGGGCGTCCTTTCTGTTAAAGTTGGGGTTATTTCTCCTATATGAGGCTTTTTTTTAAACGCAGGTGTCAGTGTCCTGCTTGAGACAGTGTCCGTTGTCGGCCTATGGAGGCACTGCTGGGCTTCCTAGGTCTCAGCCGGGGTGCTGTTTGTTCTTTGCCTGGTTTCCGTTTATGCTGGTGGGATTAGCCCCACCTTCCCAATGGCGGGCCTTTTTCTCCCTCCCGGTTGGAGCTGTGTCTGACGTGTTAACTGCGAAACTCTCCTGGGAAAGGGATTCCGTTTGCCGGATCTTGTTGGGGTGGGACCTGTCTGGCCGTATTCCCCTACCGGCATTCAACTTTCCCTTCTTCTGTGGGTTGGGCAGTTACTTCTGGCAAGCTTTCTCCGTGTTAGTCCAAGTCTCTGCCCTGGTCTGCGCTAAGGCACTGGTCCAGCTGGGCCTGCGGGCCTTCCTGGGCTGTTGCCCGGGTCTGCAACTCAGGGCGGTTCTCAGCCAGACGTTTTCCTGGGCTATGGGCTGCGGGTCAGTGAAGCGCTGTATCTGAATCGGAGTACCAAGGAGGTGAAGTCCGCCGATCCTCCTCGGGTCCAGATACGCTTCCCAGGTGGGGCAGTGCCCCAACTTGCCTCGGCTCGCCCCATTTGGGCTGCTTTCGCCGCCTTTTTTGGGGTTAATCCTGCTGATCAACCAGTCACTTTGGAACGAACCTGGTACCTCGTTCGGAGGTGCGGCTATCACTCTGGTTCTGTGTCTCACTCGCCAGGAGCTGCACTCCGGAGAAGCTCCCTTTCGGCCATATTGGTCCCCTCTCCAAAACATACAACTTCAGATTTCTAATCTAGGCTACCATTGTACCTGGAGAAATTCAGAGAGGATAGTTAATTGAGGTTTGTGAGTTTGTAGGCAGCTTGTGTGGTAGATGTTATGTGAGTTTAATAATCAGACCAGTTGGTTCAATCCTAGTCAACTGAGATTATGATCATAGGTAATTTGTGTAAACTTTCTGGATTTCCGTTTTCTCGTTTGTAAAGGGAAGACAAATACCTACATGATAGGATGGTTGCAAAACATAAAAATAAATAAGGGACCTGGCTCATAATATGTAGCTGCTGATGATATTATCCATTGTTACTGTTATTTAGTTTTGCATTTTATTATTTTTATTTTTGAGACGGAGTTTCGCTCTTGTTGCCCAGACTGGAGTGCAATAGTGCGATCTTGGCTCACTTCCGACTCCTAAATTCAAGCAATTCTCTTGCCTTAGCCACCCGAGTAGCTAGATTATAGGCATGCGCCACCACAGCCAACTAATCTTATATTTTTTGTAGAGATAGTGTTTCTCAGTGTTGGTCAGGCTGGTCTCAAACTCCTGACCTCGGGTAATCTGCCCGCCTCGGCCTCTCAGATTGCTGGGATTACAGGCATGGGCCACTGCACCTGGTTGGTTTTGCATTTTAAACAAACTAGATGAGGTGTACGAGTTTCCCTTGTCACAACAGAGAATGGTAGTATTAGAGCCAGAGATGGTTCCCATATTTGAGACAGATAAATGTTTTTGAAAATTTTTAGGTGTGTCTCAGAATAACAGATTTTCAGAGGGACTAGATATAAATTCTTAAATAACCCACAAACCAACTTTTGTGATTAGTGATAAAAATACCAGATTATAGGATACATTCCTGTACTAAGTTTCCATTTCTGAGAAATGGAAAAGAAACCAGAAAAGAACTCTTCCTGGAATTTGTGCATTCGAAAGAGGAAGATGGCTAGTAAATGACCAGATATATCTAATTCTGTGTTTCCGAAATTTGAAAAATAGAGATGAAACACTTAGGTTTTTCTTTCTTCTGACATGCTATTATTGTTGCCTTCTATTAACATAGTTTACCGTCTTAGAAATATGGTAGATTGTGACTCTTAAAGGGAAAAATATGACATTTTCCAACCACTCATTTACAAAACCTAAGAATAATTGTCCATGAGTTAAATTTGGTAAATAACGAAGGGGGTAAGACAACTAGGAAGACACCAAAATATGTTCAAAGTGATGGTTGAGTGAGATACAGGAAATTTTACTGTTCTTTCAAGACCCCATGCATTCAACATCATCAACAACTCAAAAAAATTCCTAAGCAAATGTGCTGCCCAGTAATTGCTAATAAGCAAGACAAATATTACAGGTTGCAGAAATAGTTAATGGACAGTAAAAATAGGGGGAAAAACATAGCAAAGTGTTACAGCAAATATAGAGTGTTCTAGAGAGCAAAGTAAATAGAAGATCAAGTCACACTGAAGGTAATTCTTACGGTTTCTTTAGATTCTGAAAGATAAGGAGTGTGGCAGGGAGCTCAAGGATGGTGGGGACACACTGGAATAATGCTGAGAAGTTAAGAGTTAAAGAAAATATTTCTGTGTTGCTTTTCCAAGGATAGGAAACAGGATATGATGGGTTTGAGGCCTAATGTCCCTACAGCCCTCTAAATCTTTGAGGGCTTCAGGGTCAGGCCTTTGGTATTAGTCTGTCCACAAAACCATGATCAGTTTACTCAACATATTTAATAAGAAAAAGATAGAATTTGAAGATCTGGATGTGGCTGTCATTGCTTGACCCTGTTTGCAGTATACTTTTACTGAGAAAAATAGATTAATGTGAGGTCCAGAGATGATACAAAAGTAAAATTGCTCACTGGGCATGGTGGCTCATGCCTGTAATCCCAGCACGTTGGGAGGCCAAGGTAGGCGGATTGCTTGAGCTTAGGAGTTCGAGACCAGCCTGGGCAACATGGCAAAACCCCATCTCTACAAAAAATTAAAAAATTAGCCAGGCATGGTGGCAGAGACCTGTAGTCCCAGCTATTTGGTGGACAGAGGTGGGAGGATGGCTTGAACCCATGATCATGCCACTGCATTCTAACCTGGATGGCAAAGTGACACCGTGTCTCAAAAATAAAAAACAAACAAACAAAATGCTCACTAGAAACTAAAGAGGAAAATCTATACTGTATATCAATAGTTAAATTGAAACAACGTATATCAGAATAACAAAGGCCAAAGTGGCTCCCACCTGTAATACCAGGGCTTTAGGGCACCCCAGGTGGGAGGATTGCAGCCTGGGCAACACAGTGAGACCCCACCTCTTAAAAAAAAAAAATTTAGCCAAGCGTGGTAGCTCTCCTGTAGTTCTAGCTGCTTCAGAGGCTGAGGCAGGAGGATTGCTGACTCCAGGAGTTCTAAGAGGCAATGAGCTGTGATGGCGCCATTGCACTCCAGCTGGAGTGACAGAACAAGACTTTGTTTTTTAAAAAACAAAACAAAAACAAACTATATGAGAACAACTGATGTATATTTTATAAGAATAGAAAATCAGCTCAGAGAAAGACTGAGCATGTAGAGATCTGAAAGCTGTTGGGAAAAGAACAGATTAAAATAGCTCAAGCAGTTTTGAACCAGTAAGATATTATCATCCTGGTGGTACTGACATGTTTATCACCCTGTGAAATACATTGTCAGGAAAAGATGCCTCATTTGCCTAAAATTAGCTTTGATAAATATAGGATTATTTTATAGTTCAGTTTTCTTAAGTGATAAGAAAGAGAGGCTCACTTGTAACTCAGTGTGGCATGGAAGTCAGGAATGCTGAACGTTCTGCAGTGCACAGGGAATCTCCACTGAATAAAGGCCCCACATGTTAATGGTGTCGAGACTGAGAAACCCTGATCTAATACACAGAAAAACGAGTTGAGAATAAAATTTTCTTTGTGTTTTATAACCATTTTTGATTCTCAAATTACATATAGTAAAGAACATGTTTTGTTTTTAATTTCCAGTCCTTTATAGACCTATAACTTTTGTAAAATACACTGCAAATTTCATAGCAATATCAAATTGCTATATACTAAATGTTCAATTTCTATACTTCTTGTTTCATTTGTATGCCCTTGTAAACAAACAAACAAAATCTGTATTTCTTGTGTATGGGTAGCAAATAATTTGTAGATTAGCACCAATCTGTGGAAATTTT
This sequence comes from Cebus imitator, assembly GCF_001604975.1. Lineage (NCBI taxonomy): Eukaryota > Metazoa > Chordata > Mammalia > Primates > Cebidae > Cebus > Cebus imitator. The sequence continues at coordinate 649,857 of NW_016107666.1, forward strand.
GAATAGTATTCTTTAGAGCTTTTGTCTCTGAATACTCTGTAATAAACTTGTATGATTTTTGAAATTAGGGAAAAGTTTTAAAATGTTCATTTAGTATTTATGACACTTTGGCAATAGGCAGTTGACTGCTGAAAAATGCAAAATTTGTTAAAACTTATGCAATTAAAATATTTGGGTTTTGGTTTTGTTTTTAATGTCAGAATACCTAGAGAACATGTGTGGATAAGACAAGTTGATAAGTCATTTGCTAGAATTTTCCCACCCATCATGCCATACTCCAGGCAGTACATCTTCCTATGGATCCCAGACACCACCTCAGAATTCTTCTTAACATAGTGCTTAAAGAAGTCACTATCACTTTAAGGCAGTTGGTGTCAGATATGAAACTTACCATCCTAAACTATGTTCTGAGGGTCTTTGAATATAATACTGTTTTTATCTTAACCTTACATTCCTTCAATGATTTTTTTTAAACAATCTTTCTCATTTATCAAGGAAATTAAAAATCTCAAATCAAAGCTTTTTTTTGTGCTGGTTACTTGTCCCAAGCATACTATTCAAAACCTTAATTATGGTAAAAGAAATTTATATCTTCCTTTTATTGCCATACTTTCTGTGTCAAAAATGTATCTTGGGCCAGGCACAGTGGCTCATACCTGTAATCCCAGCACTTTGGGAGGCCGAGGGAGGTGGATCACCCGAAGTCAGGAGTTTGAGACCCGCCTGGCCAACATGGTGAATCCTGGTCTCTACTAAAAAGATGCAAAAATTAGCTGGGCCTGATGCCCTGCCCCTGTAATCCCAGCTCCTTGGGAGGCTGATGTGGGAGAATTGCTTGAACCCAGGAGCCAGAGGCTACAATGAGCTGAGATCATGCCACTGCACTCCAGCTTGGGTGACAGAGTGAGACCCTGTCTCAAAATAAATAAATAAATAATGTGTCTTAAACTGAAGCAGAACTCTTACGGTAAAAACTATATTGGTGTAGGGAAGAAAATCAAGTGACTGTGAAGGTATACCTAGGTCATGTTTGTTGAAAGTAAAGTCTTTGAAGAACTATGAACTGTTTTTTTTGTTGTTGTTGTTTTTTTTTTTTTTGAGATGGAGTCTTGCTCCATTGCCCAGGCTGGATTGCAATGCAATCTCAGCTTATTGCAACCTCTGCCTCCTAGGTTCAAGCAACTCTCCTGCCTGAGCCTCCCAAGTAGCTAGGGCTACAGCCATGCACCACCTTGCCGGGCTAATTTTTTGTATTTTTATTAGAGACAGAGTTTCACTATGTTGGCCAGGCTGGTCTCGAACTCTTGACCTCGTGATCCACCTACCTCAGGCTCCCAAAATGCTGACATTACGGACATGAGCCAGCATGCCCAGCCATGTCCTGTTTTTTGTTTTTGAGATGGAGTCTTGCTCTCTCGCCAGGCTGGAGTGCAGTGGTGCGATCTTGGCTCACTGCAACCTCCATCTCCCAGGTTCAAGTGATTCCCCTGCCTCAGCCTCCTGAGTTGCTGGGACTACAGGTGTGAGCCACCACACCCGCTAATTTTTTGTATTTTAGTAGAGACGGGGTTTCACTATGGCCAGGATGGTCTCCATCTCCTGACCTCGTCATCTGTCCACCTTGGCCTCCCAAAGTGCTGGAATTACAGGCATGAGCCACCACGTCTGGCCAACCTGTTTTTGTATAGCTTTTTAGTTTCTTTCATTTATTTCCCGAATATTTGTTAACCGCCATCTATGTGCTAGGCATCATTCTATATGATGAGGATTCATCACAACAAAACAGATAAAATTTTTTGCCCCTGTTCAGAGCTTATGTGGATTTTTTTTAAAAAACAAACTAAAAGACTCATAAAGGTGTCTCGCCTTAATAGTACAGAATTAAGATGTCACATGGATTTTCCTTACGGCAGCATTAATATTATGAGGTGTGAAATTACTAGATGTGTACTGAAGCGTCACAAAATTGTGAGGTGTTTCTAGATGTGTACTGAAGAGTCACAAAATTGGACTACTTTTCCAGACTGCTTCCTGTTTTTTGAAGTTGGAGTCTATGCTACCATCTACAAATGCAGTCAGAATAAAATATTTAAAGGAATACAAAAGCACTGTGAAAAATATAAATCATTATATTTGTTTTTTGTCAGAAACCCTAATGATGAAAAATACAGATCCATCCGGATTGGAAACACAGCTTTTTCTACTAGACTCTTGCCTGTCAGAGGAGCTGTTGAATGTTTATTTGAAATGGGCTTTGAAGAGGTGAGTATGTTCAAGGATTTCCCCTCCCCTCTTCATTCACAAAGCAGTCATTATCATGTTGGTGAATAATTGAATAAGATAATGTTTTTTAATTAATTCATCATTTTAGGAATCTATAGAAATAGTTATTCCTTCACCAATTGGACATTTAAAAATCACAGTCAATATAGTTTAAAATTTACAAAGGATTCGGATGGAATTGACTTTCATGTCATTGAGTAATGTCTTGCTCTGTTGATTCCTATAGGTCTACCATTATCAGGGAAATACAGTAATATTGTCAATTGTGGAGTTTCATTTAAATGCTCATGATCTGCAAGTCTGTGTACTGCATGCTGTAGCAACTTTTTTTTTTTTTTTGAGACTGAGTTTAACTCTGTTGCCTAGGCTGGAGTGTAGTGGCACGATCTCAGCTCACTGCAACCTCCGCGTCCTGGGTTCAAGCGATTTTCCTGCCTTAGCGTCCCTATTAGCTGGGATTACAGTCACCCACCCCCACGTCTGGCTAATTTTTGTATTTTTGGTAGAGACAGGGTTTCACCATGTTGGCCAAGCTGATACTGAACTCCTGACCTCATAATCCACCTGCCTCGCCTCCCAAAGTGCTGGGATTACAGGCGTGTTGAGCACTGGGCTGCAACTTTTTATCTCATTTCTAGTTGGAGAAATTACTGTTTTAACATTGTTTCTTCTCAGTACCTGGAAATTTGATCAAATACATGGTCATTTCACCTTTTTTCTTGTTTTGTAATTTACTGACTGTTTTATATTATACAATTTGTTGTAACATTTTATTTTAAAGCATTCTTAGCATCTTATAGTTATTATTTAAATGAATCACTACTCAAAGATACGATTTTTATTTGTTTTGTTTGGATGACCTTCCTGTTACTGTTAACTAGCCATGGTTTTGGATTCACTATCAGGGTGTACCTTTTGTTATCTTCGAAAAATTAGTGGACCCCATACACAGACTTCTAATCATGTAGCTGTTCTTTAAAGACTCAGATTAAGGCTGGGCACAGTGGCTCACACCTGTAATCCCAGCGCTTTGGGAGACGGAGGCAGGCGGATTATGAGGTCAGGAGTTCAAGACCAGCCTGACCAACATGGTGAAACCCTGTCTCTGAGAAAAAAAAAGACTCAGATTAAGAAGATTCAAAGGTGGTTATTTAACTTCTTTTTCTTTCTTTCTTTCTTTCTTTTTTTTTTTTTTTTTTTTGAGATGCGGTCTCACTGTGTCACCAGGCTGGAGTGCAGTGGTGCCATCTCAGCTAATTGCAACCTCTACCGCCCAGGTTCAAATGATTCTCCTGCCTTAGCTTCCCAAGTAGCTGGGACTGTAGGCATGCGCCACCACACCCAGCTAATTTTTGTGTTTTTAGTAGAAATGGGGTTTCACCATGTTGGCCAGGATGATCTCAATTTCTTGACCTCATGATCCACCCCCTTTGGCCTCTGAAAGTGCTAGAATTACAGGTATGAGCTACTGCGCCCGGCCATTATTTAACTTCTTGTTGGTTTTATGTGACCCTGGATTCTTTTGTGTGGCTGTATCTCTACTTATTCTTTCACAGGAAATTTCATAGAGAATAGTAGTATCATATACTATTGCAGAGAGATTAGGAATATGCATTTTTGCTACTCTTAGGAGGCCTTCTGACTTACTGTTCCTAGAAGATCAAATATTTTTTCTTGAAGGTCCTTTAAACCCCGTTAAATAGGCTAAGGATTAAATGCTAAAAAGGAAATATATTTTCTTAATTTTCTGGTTTATGTTGAGGCATTATTTACCTTAGACTGTATTTTAAAAGTGCCATAATGGTAAGAAAACATTATGATTGTAGAAATGTGCATTCTATACTATTGGCTTCATTATACCCCTCTCTGTCTGTCTCTCTCTCTCTCTCTCTCTCTCTCTCTCTTTCTCTCCCCCCTCCGCCATCTCCCTCTCCCCCTCCCCCACCGTGTGTGTGTGTGTGTGTGTGTGTGTGTGTGTGTGTGTGTGTGTACAAAAGAATGACTGCATAAAGCAAAGGTTCACATTTTTTTCTTTATAAATTCCAGGGAGAAACACATCTCATCTTTCCTAAAAAAGCTTCAGTGGAGCAGCTGCAAAAAATTCGTGACCTGATTGCCATAGAGAGAAGTAGCAGATTGGATGGCTCCAATAAGACCCACAAAGTAGAGTCATCTCCACAACCTGTAGCCAGTAGCCAGCTTCCTACAACATCATCTTCAAATCCCAGTGGGTTAAACCAGCACATAAGGAACCGTCAAGGGCAGTCATCAAATCCACCTTCTGCTTCAACGGTAATGTTAGAATTAAACCTTCTTTAACTGTTTATTTCAAAGTGTTGAAACAGCAAAAGCTTTGGAATGTGTTATGATTTATTCCTGAATTTATGTTCATATTTTATTCTTGGTTCTTATCACTCTAACACATGCAGATTTCTTCAGCTCTTTAAAAAAATTGTCAAATTTTTAGCAAAAGGAGGAAAAATGG
>NW_016107666.1:654742-667761 GCF_001604975.1 Cebus imitator
AATTTTAGTTTGTGACTTATTGCATCCGAGGCCACTTGAGTTATGTTTAGTCATTCATGAATGAATTATTGCCTTGGTACTTACATCAGTGATGCAGATTAGCATATATCATTAACCTAAAACAAATAATGGACTTTTTGAACAGGTGTATGTACAGCCATCAAATTAGTAATTTTCTCTACTGCATTAATACTTCTGATCTAAATTGTACCTGCTGCCTTTCACTGTGGGGTTATTATTTCCAAGAGCACAACCATTATCAATACCTTACTTCAATTAAAAAAAGTTAGCTTTTTTAGGTTTAAGGTAATTAAGAATGGATTAATTTACTGATAGTGGATGTTAGCAAATTAGTGAAATTTTGTTATTGGTATACACCATATATACTTGTAAAGAACTAAAATCACACTTACAGGCATTCTTGGTAAACCTAAATGATTCCATTTGATAGGAAATTATCCTGTTTACAAAAATCCCTTTTGACCAAGTTCCTTATGTATTCTCCTAAATTTTTACTGTCAGAAAAATTATTGCGATATTTCTGTAAGTCTAAGAAGCACCTCAATGCATGATGCCCCTCCCTGAGATCATGTGCATTCCACTTTGAATACCTTAGGTCTTCATCAGTTTTTCAGTTAAGGTTGGTGCAATTACAGAAACTCACATAACATCTTTCTTGGTTTTTAATACCTTTTCTTAGAAGTTTTCCAATTACAGTGTTAGAATATATTTTTTAAGATTTCCTACTTTATCTTTTTAATTGCAGTTTTACAGTTTAAAATACACATAGCTAACCAATCTGCAAAAACCCTTACAAACATTTTATTTTACCAAATATCTCTTTCCTGGGCTAGGTATTTTGTTAAGTGTTCTGGCTCAGGAAATCCATTCACATTTTCTAAATCTTCTTTAAACTCCTGTTTGTTTGTTTGTTTGTTTGTTTTGAGACAGAGTCTCATTCTATTCAGGATATATTGCAGTGGCACGATCTCTCCTTACTGTAACCTCTGCCTCCTGGGTTCAAGTGGTTCTCGTACCTCAAGCCTCCTGAGTTGCTGCAACTACAGGCATGCACCATCACTCCAGGCTAATTTTTGCTTTTGTTGTTGTTGTTGTTTTGAGATAGAGTTTTGCTCTTGTTGCCTACACTAGAGTGCAAAGGCTCCATCTTGGCTCACTGCAACCTCCGCCTCCCGGTTTTAAGACATTCTCCAGCCTCTGCCTCCTGAGTAGCTGGGATTGCAGGCGTCCACCACCATGCCCAGCTAATTTTTTGTATTTTTAGTAGACATGGACTTTTCTCCTTGTTGGCCAGGCTAGTCTCAAACTCCTGACCTCAAGTGATCTACCCCTCTTGGCCCTCCCAAAGTGCTGGGATTACAGGCATGAGCCACCACGCCCAGCCCTATTTTTAGTTCTTAACCTTATAATTCAGATGTAGTTCAGAGTCTTAAATCCTGTCAGTCACCAGAAAGCCTTTAGACACTACACTAAAAACAGAATGTCATTCTGTTGCCAAAACACGTTCTAGTGTAGAGGAAAATAAACTTTCTCAAAGATATATGCCTATATTAATAGGCTATATATATAGCCTATATTAATAGGCTAGTATATATCATTCTTACTACTCCAGTCCTTCAGACAAAGTATCTTCTTCTGTATTTCTTAAAGAAGTTGAGAGAAATTAGAATAAATCTTGTTTTTCTTAGGCAACTCTTGGTTATTCATGGATCACTGGAATATACATATTTTTTGAAGTGTTTTGTTAATTATGCTTTTAACATCATTAATTGCTATACTGCAGAGTTTGACAATTTTCTTCTACCCTGTCCATTTTAAGTGGGGATACTAAGAATTAAAATGTACCAAAGTAAGGGAGCAAGAGAGAGATTTTTAAAAGCATTTAACCTGTGTATAAACTAGATGAATCCTAGCGAATTTATAACTGTTTTTTTTTTGTCGTTGTTGATAAAACTATATCGAATAAAATGTTGATGTATGAGTCCAGATTATAGTCACTGATGTTGACATTTGCCATTAAGCTTTTCTTTCTTTCTTTTTCTATTTTTTGTTTTTTGAGATGGAGTCTCACTCTGTTGCCCAGATTGGAGTACAGTGGTGTGATCCCAGCTGATTGCAACCTCTGCCCCACCCGGTTCAAGTGATTCTCCTGCCTCAACCTTCCGAGTAGCTGGGATTACAGGCACCTGCCACCGCACCCAGCTAATTTTTGTATTTTTAGTAGAGATAGGGGTTTCACTGTCTTGGCCAGGCTGATCTTGAACGCCTGACCTCATGATCCACCCGCCTCAGCCGCCCAAAGTGCTGGGATTATAGGCATGAGCCACTGCACCCGACCAGTAAGTTTTTCTTTTAAGATACAAAGCACTGGAATATATTGATACTCAAAAAATGTTGATAATGGTGGTAATTGTTAGAAAGTTAATTTTGCTACTTTTTCTGGACATTTTATGTTAATGGAATTATATAGTATGTAATCTTTTCTTTCTGGGTTTTATTTTGTGTAACATTTTTGAAGTCCTTCATATTGTAGGGTATTTCAGTATTTTGTTCATTTTTATTGCTGAATAATATTCCATTTTAAGGATATGCCACATATTGTTTCCATTCATCAGTTGATGGACATTTGGGTTGTTTCCCATGTTTGCCTATTTATGAATAATGCTGCTGTGAACATTCACATACAAATTTTGTGTAGACATATGTTTTTATTTCTCTTGAGTAGATTCCTAGGAGTGGAACCACTGGGTTGTATGGTAAGTTTATATTTATGTTTTTAAGAAATTACCAAGCTGTTTTCCAAAATTGTACCATTTTACTTTCTCATTAGAAATACGTGAGGCTTCCAATTTCTCAGTGTCCTCACCAACTATTGTTACTATCTTTAGTATACCCATTTTAGTGGTTGTTAAGTAGTGTTTCATTTAGTTTTTAATTTGCATTTCACTAATGCCCAAATTGATTTTCAAGTTTGCTGATTGTACATACTAAGTGTTTAGTGTTCCTAATGGAAATAACTTTCTGATAATCCTTTGTTTTTATACCCTTTGCCTTCCAAAAGCATTCAAAACAGCAAGGACAATTTTTCAATGACATGGTACCTAAGAATGATAGAAGCATTATGTTTCCAGCTGCACAACTTTATCTAGGTTGAAAATGTGATTCTGAAGCATGATGTGCTTAAAGTATACATTCAGTACTTTTTACTCAGCTCATCTAAATGTATGCTTTTATTTAGCTCATGACTACTTTGAGTATATATATGAAATTGTTAGGAACTTTTCATCAACTCTTTATCACTCTAGAAATTACTACCAGTTTATATATGGGTATGCGTTTATTTGAACCAATTATCGTAATTTGTGATTATTTCGTTGAAATTATAAAAGTTATATTTTTAAATAATGTTAAATAATAAAATGAGCTGGTTGACTTTAAAACTAATTTTCTCTGATAAACCAACAATAAGGCAACCTCTTAGTCTAGATCTATCTGTGAGCTTTATAAGAGAAGAAAGCTATTTGAACATAAGATTTAAGCATCCAGTTTCTTCTTCATGAACCTATCACTCTTTTTTTTTTTTTTTTTTTTTTGAGATGGATTTTTGCTCTTGTTGCCTAGGCTGGAGTGCAGTGGCGTTATCTCAGTTTACCACAACCTCCGCCTCCTGGATTCAAGCGATTCTTCTGCCTCTATAGCTGGGATTATAGACATGCACCACTATGCCTGGCTGATTTTTTGTATTTTTAGTAGAAATGGGGTTTCTTCATGTTGGCCAGGCTGATCTCAAACTCCCGACCTCAGGTGATCCGCCCACCTCAGCCTCCCAAAGTGCTGGGCTTACAGGCGTGAGCCACCTCACCTGGTGAACCTATCACTCTTAAAGGTTAACTAATACCTACATGCCTTTTGATAGGGGATTACATTGCATCCTTATATCAGCATACTTAGCATCTGTTAAAAATGAAGATGTGGTCTGTTTTGACATGAAGAACATTATTATATGGGAAAAAAAGGTAAAATGAGAATTCCAAAATTAAACAACATATATTGTATGTATATGTGTAATATTTTGATTATTTCTTATTAGAACCATATACACATATATATATATGTTCATGTTTTTAAAGGTTCAGAAAGCCGTACACAGACATCTTAACCATAATGTACTCTAAGTGATGAAATTATGGATGCTTTCATATTATTTATACTATTCAATATTTTCTGCAGTGTTTTCTGCAACATGTATAACTTTTATAAATAGAAAAATTTTTCTTTAAAGAAATGTTTATTGAATTCACAAGTTGATTAAAACATATTTAAAATAACAAAACTTTTATGTCTAAAAACAGGTTCTAAATTTTAAAGCCTCAGAATAAAGCATTGCGTAAAGTTAGAAAGAGGGCAAGCAGGCTTAACCCTTGATTTGTTTTTTTCTTTTACTAAAGAAGTGAATTTGCTAATCCAGCTTCCACTGATTAATTCCCATGATTTGACAAAATTATACACATTGTACTTTTTTTCTTATGAAGAGTCTTAAATATATCTTACATCAGAAATCAAAATAATTGGAAGTGTGATTAGTGAAGAAAAAAACTCTTTGCTCTAAAACCAACATATTTCACATTTTAGACTTCCATTTGTACTCCATGTAACTTTAGTCTCTCAATTAACTGCTGCCTTATGTCGCATTAGTACATGGTTACCCAGCTGCTGTAATCGCCATGTAATCAGCAACCTTCTATTTTTATAACTTAGTTTGTTCAGAGTTGTGCCAATGAATATGTAAGGAAATAAGTCAAGAAAATAAACTTTATTGTTTAAGATCGTTTGAGTGCCATTAAAACTACAATGAATGAAGTAATTTCCAGATTGAAAAGAATTAAATTGAAAATAAAAATACTCTGGATGAATTCTTACTTTCTTGGTAAATGAAAGTCTGCATTTAAGAAAAAGAAAATGAGGCACTATAAGTGCCTCATTTTAATATGAATTCTTTCAAATAAAAATGGAGATAGTTCATTTTTTGTGCGTCTCTATATTAATCCTAGCAAAGGAGCATATTTGTTTCCATGGCGAATTCCCTAGTCTTGTCATCACCAGCTCTGTATTTCTTCTGTCAGCTCTTGCACCCATCTCTCGTGTAATGGAGGTAACACCTCCGCTCTTAATAAAGGCCAGTTGCTCCTATGTCCCTGTATCCCTTCTACTCTGCTCAATATGAAATCTCACATGAACGGTGCCCTGTCCTGGACCTATTCTTTTCTTGGGAATTTTTCTAGTGGCATTTAAACCTTGCTTTAGGCCAGTTTTCATTTAAGGTTGTTCCGCTGGCATCACATGCAGATTTCTGAACATAATTCCAGGCTAGCTGAATCAAAATGGAAGGGGATGAAGTCTGGAATCTACATTTTTAACAAGCAATGTTTAAGAACTTTACATTTGAGCTTTCCTGTCTTAGAAACAAGGCAACATACAAATATCCCTGGTCCTCCATGTCCTGTGTTTCTCACTCCCTTTTTCCAGTACTCATTATTGAATCTTTATTTCTTACACACTTTTCTAGTGGGTCTCCATACTTTAATTATATGTCCTATCAGTAAAATATTTTTGAGCATATATTCTCAATATATTTTTGTTCATTTATTTATAAGTTATATACATGTACTACTATGGCAACATACTGTACAAATTATAAAACAACGTAAAGGGTCTAAACAGTAAATAATATGTTTAATACAAAAAAATTTATTTATTTTGAGACAGAGCCTCGCTTTGCCCCTCAGGCTGTAATGCAGTGGCATGATCACAGCTCACTGCAGCTTTGACCTCCTGGGCTCAAACGCTCCTCCCACCTCAGCCTTCCAAGTAGCTGGGACTGCAAGTGTGTGTCCCAAGCCCAGCTAATGTTTATTTTTTGTAGAAATGAGGGTCTTGCCATGTTTCTCAGGCTGTTCTGGAACTCCTGGTCTCAAGCAATCCGCCTGCTTTAGCCTCCCAAAGTGCTAGGGTTACTGCCATAAGCCACCACACCCCACCAAAAACTTTATTAATAGTATATTATTTAATGAATGTAGACAAATCCATATTTAAAATAGCCTTGATAATTTTGAATTTAGGGGGCTTTGTTAGATCTCATTAGATTGTTAGTGATTTTCTTTTTTTGCATTTAAATTTACATTTACATTTTAAAATGTAGCTGTTGAAGGGCTCATGTTAAAAAAGCAGATGATGTGTTTGCCCTGCCGTTTTCTCCTTGTTAACGTGTGCTTTTATTGTTAGTAATAACCTCAGTGCCTAGAGTTCTTTGTAAGCTTTTTAAGACAAATTGAGGGTTAGTTTAGTTAAAACAATATAATCTGTAATTCCACTTAACCCAGCACATTTGAACTGCACAGCTTTGTCACATGACAGCTGCAGAAGTGGGAGTAAGGATGCCACTGTTAACCCTTTGACTTTATAACATTTTTTGTCTTACCTCAGGGTAGCTTCTCCAGTCTGTGAGGGAGGCATTGTTAATTCAGAGAGTAAATATTATTATAGCTTAATGGTTTTATTTGTCGGACAAAAAACAATATAAATAGAAGTTCTCATACTGTCCACGTCCCCGTGGACCATCTCGTACATCCACCTTTGGTACAGCTTAGCCAGCCCGCTGTCGCACATCACTTATATGATTCAGTCTCTTGCAAATAGTTTTCTTTATTAACACTGTTGTAAGACTGTATTCTTACTAAGATCAGTGGTTTCCATGTTGGCAAATTTAATTGACTTTTTTCAGTTGGTTTTACTATTTGGTAGTCTTTAACTGAGTTGGTCATTTCATGGTTTTTCTTCTGCTGCAAGTGGTTCAAGTGCTGACCCAGTTACTCATATCCAAAAAAAAAAAAAAAAAAAAAATGACTCATCTCTAATGTGTTTTTCTCCTTTTCCAAATACTCTTGACTTGATAGTATGGTCGCAGAAACTTAATGATTTTACTTCCTAAGTTCTTTTCACACTCTACATAATGGCTAAAGTGATACTCTGAAAACAGATCAGATCATTTTACTCTTGCTTAAATCTCTTTAATGCCTTATCAATCATTGCAATGAAAAGAGACCAGAAAGATCTAGTTGTTTACTAGCCCGGCGTCATCCTTATGTTTACGTCTCTGCTGTTTTCTCCTTGGTTCTCTGGGTACTAAACACCCATCTCTCTGATCTTTCAAAATATGCTAAGCAATCCCCAGCTATCTTTGTGCTGTTCCTTTGACAGGAATGGTCCTTTCCTTCCCTCTTTGTTAGTTTCTTCTCATCCATCCTACACTGTCACAAATATCTCTTCAAGAAAGTCCAGGTTCAAGGACCTTGTTGTAAAGTCTCATTTTATGGTATTTATTTGCTTAATAATACTTATCATGTCTATGACTAAACTTTTAACTATTATATCCCCAGCACCTAGCAAATAAAGGATAAATAAATAGTTGAGTAAATGAACATTGTTTATCAGTATTTGCTTGTTTTTATATCCATAGACTGCCTGCTGTGTGAGGGTAATGCCCATGTCTATTTTTGTCTCCATTATTTTTCCAATATCTAACACATTCACACACAGACAAATATTTTTGAGTTACTGTGGTGGGTCCGTCATGATTTGTTTAATACCTTTTCCCCATAGACCTTTAATTGATCATATCTGTCTTGTGCACCCATTCCAGTGCTTAATACAGTGCCTGACATGTAAGTATTTGGTAATGGTTTTTTTGGTTGTTCAACCTGTCTCCTTGCAATATGAATATTTAATCCATTCACATTTACTCTAATTGCCAATATATTTAAACTTATTTCTGATGTCTTATTTTGTGTTGTCTATGTTCTTGCTTTTTTTTTTTTTTTTTTTTTTTTCTTTTTTTTTTTTTTTTTTTTTTTTTTTTTTTTCTTCCTGTTTTGTTTTGTTTAGAACAAGTTTTTTTCTATAGTAGGGTTTATCCCTTTAAGAGTTAGGAAGTTAAATGTAATCTTTTTAGTCTTTTAATTATTGACCTGGATTCTGTAATGCAAATTTTTAATTTTGTATTTTTCTACCAACATCTTACCATGAGACAAAAACCTCTGTTCTGCTCCTTTCCTTGCTACCTTCCTTATGAAAAAAATTGAGATTTTGTTTTCCAGTTGTGATTATTTATACCAATCGAAACTTGCACCACTGCTCTTATTTTAGATCCTCCTCCTGAGTATGTGTTGATTTTTAAATTTTTATGTAGGCTGTATTTATGCTTTTTGGCTATAATAACTTTTCTAACAATTCTTTTAGGTAGGATTTGAGAGTGATATACTTTCTGTATTGTTACATATCAGATGTATTTACTTTGCCCCTCTACATGCTTAGTTTGACTGGGAATGAATTTTGTGTTCCTAATTATTTTCCCTCAGATTTTCAAAAAATTTGCTTCATTGTTTCTAATGAAGTATCTGACATCAAATTATTTTTTCTTTACATGTAATTAATGTTTATTCTTAAAGACAGGATTTTGTTTTTAGCCTTGCTATCATAAAATGTCACCATTATGTGCTTAGAATTTGTTTTTGTTTTGTTTTCCTTATATTCTACCTCTTCAGCTATGAGAAATTTATTTCTGGGTTTTGTTTGTTTGTTTGTTTGTTCGTTTGTTTGTTTGTTTTTGAGACAGAGTGTCGCCCTGTCACCCAGGTTGGAGTGCAATGGCGTGATCTCGGCTCACTGCAACCTCCGCCTACCAGGTTCAAGTGATTCTCCTGCCTCAGCTTCCTGAGTAGCTAGGTTTACAGCCACATGCCACCATATCCAGCTAACTTTTTTTTTTGTATCTTTAGTAGAGACAGGGTTTCATCGTCTTGGCCAGGCTGGTCTAGAACTCCTGACCTCATGATCCACCCACTTGGTCTCCCAAAGTGCTGGAATTACAGGCGTGAGCCACCACACCTGGCCTCTGTTATTTTTTTGAGCAGTTGCTTTCTTCCATTATTTTTATTGTCTTTCTGAAATTTCTATTAACTGGATTTGAGAAGTTTTGGATTTATTCTTAATGTCTGTTTGTTCTTTTTATGCCTCATTGTCAGAAAATGTCTTTGCTTACTAATTGACTGATCACTAGCCATGTTTATTCTACTGCTTGATGCTATCTATGCTCTCTTCTTTATATTATTTTATATTTTTTATTTATTTTTGAGACCACAGCTCCCAGGCTGGAGTGCAGTGTTGAAATCACAGCTCACTGTAGCCTTGACTTCCTGGGCTCAAGCGATCTTCCCACCTCACCCTCCTGAGTAGCTGGGACTATAGGCACACAATACTATGCCCACCTATTTAAAAAAAATTTTTTTTTTTTTAAGAGATGGGATCTTGCTGTATTGCCCAAGTTGGTCTAGAACTCTCGACTCAGTCATGCCAGCTTGGTCTTCCAAAGTACCTGGCTGCTTCTTTATTTTAATGTTTACATTTTTATATCTGAGATCTATAGTTGAGTCTTTCTCTGAATATAGTATACTATTGAAACATCTTTTTGTTTTTTTCTGTATTTGCTGTCCTTGCTACAGGATTAGTTCTTCTGATACTGATTCTAATGCATCTCCTCCACAGTTGTTGTAGATCCATATGCATTTGAGAGATCCTGCCAGTTTATGTGTGAATACTGCATTTGCTTCTGACAACTGTGGGGAAGGGCAGTACATGCTGAACGGTGGAATGTGCCAGAGACATCAATTCTGAGCGTGGTTACTCCCCATTTCATTTGGGACTCTGAGTATGCACACTCACAGCTCAGAAGCAGACCTCTTTGTTGTTTCTTTTTTTTTTTTTTTTTTTNTTTTTTTTTTGAGACGGAGTTTCGCTCTTGTTACCCAGGCTGGAGTGCAATGGCACGATCTCGGCTCACCGCAACCTCCGCCTCCTGAGTTCAGGAAATTCTCCTGCCTCAGCCTCCTGAGTAGCTGGGATTTCAGACACGCGCCACCATGCCCAGCTAATTTTTTTTCTAGTTTTAGTAGAGACGGGGTTTCACCATGTTGACCAGGATGGTCTCGATCTCTTGACCTCGTGATCCACCCGCCTCGGCCTCCCAAAGTGCTGGGATTACAGGCTTGAGCCACCGCGCCCGGCCCAGACCTCTTTGTTGATAAGGTGACAAGGAGGGAGAAGCCAAAAGAATTAACTGTTCCTCCAGAGTCCAACCACTCTCCCTAATGCTTGCTCTGAGGACACTTCCTATTCTGTAGATCCTGTGGCTTCTCTGCCCTTGGGGATTATTCTGGAAACTTTTTTTACTTTTCATCACCACCCTCTCTAGAGGGTATATTGCCATGGTTTCTTCCTTTAGTCCTTTCATATTTGCCTTTTTTCTTTCAGGAATTTTTCAAAATTCTCAATTCTTCTAAAAGCACGCCTCTTTTGCTAATGTTGTACATTACAGGGATTTAAAGTGGAAGGGGCCATTGGACGCATAGATCAGAGCGCTGTATTGATTTACGCTTGTATTCAAGAATTCTGCATATCTTTGTTTAAATATATCCTCAGTAGTATATACAAAGGTAAAAAAATAGATAGTTCTTAGGCTCTGACACAGATGTGGCTGTGTCCTAATAATAATGTTATAAAGGCTGTGGGTATAATTATTGTATTTAAATGAATCTGTACAGTCCCTTCTATCTGTAAAACCATAAAACTATAGTGTTTTTTATTATATACTATTTTTGTAGCATATAGTGAAAAGTTAATTTCAGTTTTTTTTTTTCCTAATTAGGTTACTGCTGATTCAGCCATTCTAGCAGTTCTTCAGTCCAACATTCAACATGTGCTGGTCTATGAAAATCCTGCTCTTCAGGAGAAAGCATTGGCTTGTATTCCAGTCCAAGAACTACAAAGGAAATCACAAGAAAAGTTATCAAGAGCTAGAAAATTGGATAAAGGTAGTAGCTTTACATAATCACTTATTGCTAAATGTAAATCATTGCTAAATAGAAATACTGAAATACAGCTGATCCTTGAACAACACGGGTTTTAACTGCATGAGTCCACTTATATGTGGATTCTTTTAAACCAAATGTGGATTCACAGGATGGAAAACCTCCGTATACGGAGAGTCAGCTTTTTATATACGTGGGTTCTGCAGTACTCAATGTAGGACATGAGTATGTCTGGATTCTGGTATAGGTGGGGGTCCTGGAACCAATCCCTGGCATATACTAAGGGACAGTTGTAGTACCTTTTGCTTTTTTACATTGTTTACAGTGTTATGCATTATAAATATTTAACCATTTCAATTTGAATTTTTAAGAAGTACAATAATAGTATAATTTTATTGCATATACCTCACGGACACATATTACCTTTTTTCAATTTTTTTTGTTTTTTTTTAATGCCATGACTCGGATACCTTTTTTCAGTTTTTAAATTGAGGTAAAATACATATAACAAAATTTATCATCTTACCCATTTTTAAGTGTATAATTCAGTGTTATTAAATATAGTCATAATGTTCAGCCATTACCAACATCTATAGCTTTTTTTAACTAATAAACCCGAAACACTGTACTTACTAAATAATAACCCTTCCCCAGCTTTCCTGCAACCACTATTCTAGTTTTTCACTGTGATTTTGGCTATTCTATCTCATATAAGTGGCATCATACAGTATTTGTCTTTTGGTGATATCTTTCATCACTGGATGTCTTTCATCCAGTGATAATGGTTTGGCTCTGTGTCCCCACCCAAATCTCACCTTGAATTGTAATCCTCATAATCTCCACATGTCAAGGGTGGAACCAAGTGGAGGTAATTGAATCATGGGGGTGGTTCCCCCCACCCCCACTGCCCTTGTAATAATGAGTGAGTCTCATGAGATCTGATGGTTTTATAAGCATCTGGCATTCCTCCTACTTGCACTCATTCTCTCTCCTGCTGCCCTGTGAATAGATGCCTTCTGCCATGATTGTAAGTTTGGCGAGGCCTCCTCAGCCATGCAGAACTATGAGCCAGTTAAACCTCTTTATAAATTACCCAGTTTCAGGTATTTCTTCTTAGCAGTATAAGAATAAACTAATACATCCAGATTGTAACATATTGCAGAATTTCCTTCTTTTTTTTTTTTGGCAGTTTTTACAGCTTTATTTAAACACAAAACATGCACATGAGCTTCTACTCATATTTTTCACTTCGCAGCTTCGCATTAGGGTTGGTGATTCTGATGGCCAACTGGGCACCTCTTTCCATGATAGCTTTGCAGTTCTTAGAGGAAACATTGTGAGCAATCTGAGCACAGTAGCATTTGCTGCATATCAGTAGCACTTCCAGCTTCTTGACTTTGTGGACCAGGAACTTCTGTAAGCCACTGGGCAACATGTGTGTTGTTTTTTATTGCTCCCATAACCAATGTTGGGCATCAAGATCTGGTCTTTGAACCTTCTATGAACCCTGTTGTCAATACCTCTGGGTTTCTGCCAGTTATGCTTAATTTTGCTATATCGGTCAGACTGGTGTCAGATGAACCTCTTGGTTCCCTTTTCTACTATCTTGGGCTTACAAGGGGTCTGAGGGTAACCATGATGCCGAGGAGATGGCTGCCACCTCCCTAGGCAGCCTCGAGGAAGAGAGAGCTGCCTTCCTTTTAAGGCAGAATAATATGCTACTGTATGTGTATGCCACATTTTGCATCTCCTTTCATTCATTCATGGATACTTAGGTTGTTTCAATGTTTTAGCTATTGTGAATAACGTTGCTATGTACACAGGTGTGCACATACTTTACTGTGAAATCCTGGTTTCAATTATTTTTGGTATACACCCAGAAGTGAAATTGCTGGATCTTATGGCAATTCTATTTTTTTTTTTCCATTTATTTATTTTATTGCATTTTAGGTTTGGGGGTACATGTGAAGAACATGCAAAATTGTTGCATAGGAACACACGTGGCAGTGTGATTTGCTGCCTTCCTCCCCATCACCTACATCTGGCATTTCTCCCCTTGCTGTCTCTCCCCAGCTT
>NW_016107666.1:673625-679943 GCF_001604975.1 Cebus imitator
GGGTTCAGCTGCGCTTGCTGTGAAACTCTCAATCCAGAGTTTCTGGTTGCTGTTCTTTTGTGGGGGTGGGGCCAGCCGAGCCTGATCGCCTCGCTCCCTGCCTCAGAGCCTTTTTTAAGTTGCTGTGCCAGTTGCCTGTTGAAGAGGCGCCGGGGTCTGTTTGTTTTCCCCTGCGGCCACTCACTGCGCTGGCTTAAACAGCGGCACTGAGGTTTGTGGCGCTTTTTTTTTTTTTGCCCTGGAATCTACTGTCCTGGTTCTCTGCTCAGTCCCCTTTTTGAACCGGCGTATGGGCGACTTCCCATGGCTCCAATCGCCAGCCAAAAGGGCACCCGGACCGGTGTTTTTTGTACGGAGAACCGCGGCTCCGGGGCGCCGACAAAGCAGCCGCGCGGGGCAAAGCAGCGGCGCTGGCCGAAACAGCCGCGCTGGCGACCGTGGAGCACGTCCGCCCGGGAATTTCCTAGTCTGTGGGCAATAAAAACGCGGCGTCCACTCACCCTCTGTGCTTTCACTGGGAGCTGCAATCCTGAGCTGTTCCTAAACGGCCATCTTGGATCGTCCCCCGGCAATTCTATTTTTAATTTTTTGAAGAACCACCATAGGTTTCCACGGTGACTGTACCATCTTACATTCCTGCTAACAGTGCACAAGTATTCTAATTTCCCCATGTTCTAACCAACACTTACTATTTTCTCATTTTTCAATAGTAGCCATCCTAATGGAAATGAAATATGTCACTGTAGTTTTGATTTGCATTCCTAATTCATGATACGGAGCATATTTTCATGGGTTTATTGATGATTTGAATATCTTCTTAGGAGAAATGTTTATTCTTTTGAACATTCTTTTTAAAAACTTTTTTTTTAAACTGAATATGTATTTGCAGTTTAATCATTAGTATGTGAATATTGTTAGGTAAAGTAGAACTTTAGCCCACAGAATATATGATAGCATCGTTAGTGAATTTGAATTAGTGAATTTTAATGTGATTCTAACAGAGACCATATTCAGAATTAATCCATATGATTAGACCATTGACTCTTTTTTTTCTTTTTTGAGACAGAGTCTTGCTGTGTCACCAGGCTAGAGTGCAGTGGCGCGATCTTGGCTCACTGCAACCTCTGCTTAAGCGATTCTCTTGCCTCTGTTTCCCCAGTAGCTGGGACTACAGTCACATGCCACCATGCCTGGCTAATTTTTGAATTTTTAGTAGAGATAGGTTTTATCATGTTGGTCAGGATGGTCTTGATGTCTTGACCTCGTAAATTCGCCTGCCTCAGCCTCCCAAAGTTCTGGGATTACAGGCTTGAGCCACCGTGCCCAGCCCAACTCACTTTTATTAGTAGAAAGACGTTATTTATTGATTAAGAGTAGGTTTTGGAGCCAAATGTATACAAATCTTTGTATAAATTCAGCTCTTCTAACTGTGCATCACTGAGCAAACAATTTAATCTCTATGACTCAATTTCTTCATGCAGAAATAAGAATGATCATTTTTAGAAATAAATGAAATAATACATTTAAACAAGTCAGAATAATACCTGCCTAGCTCTTCACCGAGTAATTATTTGTTATTGTTATTATTAATGGTCTTAAGATTTTGGTTGTTAATTTTTTCCAACTATAGTATTTACTTTGAATTTTTATGTAATTGGTTTTTGTCCCGGAAGTCATTTTTTAATGCTGTATTTCATGGGGCATTGTTTAAATATTTTTTATGTAGTTCTGCTAGTTTATAATAGGCATTTTAAATTAATCTAAGTCCACCTTTAAAAACACTATAGGGCTTCATGTATGGTTGCAGTTACCTTTTAACAGAATTGTTCCAATTCTTTCCTCTTGTCCGTAGGACATCGTTGTCATTCATTCACCTATCCATATATGGTAATCACCCAACACATTGCTATTGTTTTTGTTTAAAGTTACTTTTTAGACTAAGAAAGAATAAGAAAAATACAATATTTCATTTTACTTTTATTTATTCTTTTCTGATGCTCTTTCTTTCTTTATGTAGATCTGGGTTTCTGTCCTATATCATTTCCCCTTTCCCTGAAGAACTTCTTGTAATACATTCCTTTTATGGCATGTCTGCTGGAGGTGAATTCCCTCAGTTGTTGTTTGCCTGAGAAAGTACTTCTCCTTCACTTTTAAAAGACAATATTACTGGGATATGGAATTCTAGGTAGGTGGGTTTTTTCTTCAAAACTTTAAGTGTTTCACTCTGTCTTCTTATTTGCATTGTTTCTGATGAAAAGTCTGCTGTATTTTCTTTTCTTTTCTTTTTTAGACAGAGTCGTGCTGTTTTGCCAGGCACCAGGCTGGAGTGCAGTGGCCTGATCATGGCTCACTGCAACCTCCACCTCCCTCCCAGCTTCCAGCAATTCTCCTGATTCAGCCTCCCGAGTAGCTGGGACTACAGGCGCCCACCACCATGCCCAGCTTATTTTTGTATTTTAGTAGAGACGGGGTTTCACTATGTTGGCCAGGGTGGCCTCGATATCTTGACCTCGTGATCCACCCGCCTCGGCCTCCCAAAGTGCTGGGATTACAGGCATGAGCCACCGCGCCCAGCCCATCTGCTGTATTTTCTATACTTATTCCTTATTCAAGATTTTTCTATTTGTCTTTGGTTTTCTGCAGTTTGAATACAGTATTACCTAGTTAAAGAATTTTTGGTGTTCATCCTGCTTGGTGTTCTTTGAGCTTTCTGGATCTGTGATTTGATGTTGCATTCATTTTAGAAAATTCTCAGACATTTTTACTTAAATATTTTATCTACTTCCTTCTCTCTTTTCTTTCTGATATCCCAACGTACATTTTACTTGATCTTCGTGTAGCTCTGCGACTCAGTTTGCCACAGTTCTTAAGTGTTCCATTTCATTTTGAAATTTTCCCACAGTTCTAGAATGTTCTGTTCTTTTCATCTTTTACATTATCTCATAGTCCAAAACGGCTGCTGCAGCTCCAGCCATTACATTCGCAGACCAAGCATCAGGAAGAAGAAATGGAGAAAAAGCATAAAGGCTTTATCTCTAATTTGAGCTTCTTCTCTTGAAGCAGTCTTCTAGTAGTCACATGAAGGTTAGTCATTTAGCCACAAGGGAAGTTGGGATCTGTAGGTTTTTTAGCTGGTGCATTGACATCCCTCCAAAATTGAAATTCTATTAATGAAAAATAAGTGGCAAGTGGATACTATATGGCCACCATCCGCTTCTGCCCCAGTTGAGTGAATGGCACTGAGATGATGACGAAGTCCCCAGTGGCCAGGTTGGTGATTTTTCATTAATGCATTGGGCTGTTTTTTCCTTTCCAGACAAAATCATATTCTGGGTCTATGAACTGGGGAAAGTGTTTTGGTTTGATACAGCAATAGGGACCTTGTGGCACTGCTGAATGAGAGAGAGAAGCATGGTTTGATAGCTTTGGCCTGGTAGACTGAAGGTTTATCATGATTACATGTTCCAAATACTGGTAAAACACCTTTTTGGAGGAGGAAGAACCCATTTTTGAAAAGTGGTAACAAAATATATCGTGGCCTACTAAATTGTATATGAAGATATGAGATGGAGAACATGCATGAGGCTACCTCTACTGATGTTTTTACCCATTTTCTTATTTCTTTTGTACATTGAAGAGGTTTTCAGAGGATGGAGTTAGGGCTTAAACTTGTTGATTTTATTTTGTCACTTATAAGTTACTAGAAATCTACATTTATATGGTATTTTTGAAGATGCTAACTTTAGAAATGTGAATTCTTAATTACATTTTTGAAATAAACCCCAAATACTGTCTTCACAGAATTTAGCATCTAAGTCAGACTACTGTTTAACCTCCATATCTGTGAGACTTCTGAGCTCTTATCCAGGAATCTACTTTTATTTCTCTGAGCCCCTAGTGAAGGATATTGCTTAAATGAGGAACATTGACCCTTAATTGGGTGTTACTGTTTGATAGTCATACTTCCAGCTGGAAACACGCTGAATTATACCTGGAGTATGTAACATTGAAGTACAAATGGGCTGTTTTCCTTTCCCTTCCTCTTGGTCTTGATAATGACTATTTGGTGAACATTTACAATCCTAAGTAATATTCTGAGGCATGTTTGTTCAGTCCCTGCATCATTCAAATATTTACTAAGCATCTAGTGTATGACAAGCAAACGGTAAGTGTGGTGGATATAGCAGTGAACAATAAGCACACACACACACACACACGTGCACGTGTGCAAAAAGTGCTAGGAAGACCAGTGGGATAACAACAGAGTGAGTGATAGGTTAAATGCTGTTTGATACAGGATTGTTAGGGATGGCTTTTCCAAAAAGCAACGATTTCCCTTTTAGGTAGAAGGCATGAGCAACTTCAAAGGCCTTCTGAGGTGGGAGTGAGGTTGGCAAGTTTAAGAGATGGCAGGGAGAGCATGGTGGCTATAGGCAGTGAACAAGACAGGAAGAAATAGGGTTTGAGGTCAGAGAGGTAAGAGGGTATTTAAGATTTCTGGAGCTGCCATAACAAATAACCACAAACTTGGTGAAATAAAAAGAATTTATTCTTAAAGTTCCAGAAGGCAGAAGTCCAAAATTATTTTCACAGGGGGAAATCAAAGTGTCCCAAGAGCCACGCTCCTTTTGGAGAGGAGAAAGTGGTGGCTGCTGGCAGTCCTTGGCTTGCAGCTGCATCAGTCCCGTCTTTAAAGTCAGCATCTTCAAATCTCTCTCTGTTGCATCTTCACACTGTCTTCTCTGTGTGTAAAATCTCCGTTTACTTCCATCTTAAGAGGTTACTTGTGATTGCATTTATCCAGATGTTCCAGGATAATCTCCCCATCTAAAGATCCTTAACTTTATAACGTCTGCAAAGATCTTTCTTTTTTTGCCACATAAGGTAACGACATTCATAGGCTATAGTGATTAGGAAATGGATATCTTTTGAGTTTTTAGCCTACCACAGCGGGTAGCTGAAAGAACAAGAGTTAGGACTTTGAATTTTATTCACAACAAGATGGAAACCCATTGGAGGGTTTTTTACATCATATAATCTGGCCTGTGCTTTTAAAAAGACCACTCTAACTGCTGCATGGTAGGTACCAGACTAAGGAGGAGAATGACAGTCCTCTGTTTCTAAAACGTTGTTTTTGATCAAACTAATTCATGAATATTTTCCTGTTGGAAAACTTTCCTATTACATGGGAAAGACCAGATTCTCCCTGCCATCCAGTTCTGTTCCTTTTCATGTCTTGGGTATTCATACCTGTTAATAATTATCTATAAAAATAGTTTAAGTTGTGTGAGGTTTACATAAAATTTATCTCATGTATATTTAGCTACTTGGTGTTTTTCATTTGCAAATGTGTGTTGGACATCTTTTTAACTCCATAGTATTTGATAGTACATATATTATTATTTATATAATCCTCTATTGATGGACATCTTTTTAACTCCATAGTGTTTTTGATTATACATATACTATTATTTATACAATTTTCTACTGATGGACATAGAGGTTGTTTCCATTTTCTCTGTTCTAAATGCTACCACAGTGGAGATTCTTGTAAAGCATATCTCCTGGCACACATCCACAAGTGTTCCTCTTGGATAGATACCGAAATGTCAAGTATGTGTAATACTTTTATACTATAATGGGTCCTGCCAAATTGCCTTCCAATTTATACTAGAAGTGTCTAAGAGTATTTGTTTCAACGTAACAAAAGTATTGAATTTTTTTTGTGGACTTGGTGAATTTTTCTAATGAGTTTCTTAATGTTCTCATTGATTTGTAGAGGTTCTTTATGTATTTAGAAATTTATCCTTTCTTTGTTAGACCTGTTCAATTTTTTCCTCTCAGGGTTCTTTAGGGTAGCTTCTGAAACTCAAAAGTTTATATATTTTTTGTCATTATTGATTTTATAGTTTATATCTTGCTTAAGAAGACCTTCCCTAACCCAATGTCAAAAACATAAACATATTCACCTATAAACTCCTATTACTACTTTTATAGTATTCCAGGGAGATAGATTTTTTTTAATGAAGTGTGGTAGGGATCTGATACTTAGATAGCTATTTGTCCCAATATCATTTATAGAACAGTCCATCCTGTTGGAGCTGCTTTAAAATGCTAACTTTATTAAATACTGTGCATTAGCTTAGAAATCTTTTCTTTGTTTCATTGATCTGTTTGTTACTCTTCACTAATATCACGATGTTTTGATTATGAGAGTTTTATAATATGTCTTGACACACTGTAGGCAAATTTACCTCATGATTCTTATTCAAAGTTGTGTTGGCTATTTTGTGCATTTTCTCTTTCACATAGGATTTT
>NW_016107666.1:679986-699991 GCF_001604975.1 Cebus imitator
CTCTGTTACCCAGGCTGGATGCAGTGGCACAACCTTGGCTCAGTGCAGCCTCCACCTCCCGGGTTCAAGTGACTCTCCTGCCTCAGCCTCCCAAGTAGCTGGGATTATAGGCGCCCATCACCACGCTCAGATAATTTTTGTAGCGTTTAGTAGAGACGAAGTTTCACTATGTTGGCCAGGTTGGTCTTGAACTGCTAACCTCAGGTGGTCCGCCCGTCTTGGCCTCCCAAAGTTCTGGGCTTATAGGTGTAAGCCACTGTGCCTGACTAGCTTGTCAAATTTTATGAAAAAATATTTTATAATTTTAATTGGGATTATGTTAAATTATAGATTAATTTGTGGAAGGTTAACAACTTTAAAAATATGGAGTTTTCCCTCCAGGAACATTAATATTTCTGGCCTTTTTATGTTCTCTGTAGTTTTTCTTCTATAGTTTTTTTTTTATTTTGAAATAATTCAAACATAAATACAAGAACAAAGTATAATATATCAAATGCCTATGACCAACATCAAGGTTTATTAGATTTTAACATTATGCTGTATATGTCCTTCATATTTATGTGTTATCACTGTTTTAATCATAAAGCATTAAAGATAGAAATGAGAACCCCCATATATGTTTTTAAGTTGATTTTCCCTCTCCTTCAAACCTTCTTCCTAGAGATACCATGGTCTTGAATAAGATCAAGAGAGATCTGTTTATGGAAAAGTGGGTATAATATTAGCTGTCATGTTATAACTTGCTAGGGTTATTATATATCCTAGAGATACGGTTGTGTTTTTATGTGTTTGGGAATGAGTATACATGGATAGATTATATTGTAGAGTTGAAGCCCTAATAGAAAAGCTAGTAGTATGATTTTTTAAATATCTGGAATTCTGTGATTTCTGCCTTTTGTGATTGTTTCGTGTTTACTTGTGTATATACTGATAGCAAATTTAATGTATCCCTTTTTTAAATGTTTTTCAAAATCAGATTTATGTTTCTACCTCCCTTGTACTTCAGGATCATTTCTAAACTGACTGTCGTTCCCTAAGAGGTCATTGTGTTCAGCTCACTTGTTAATGCATAATATCAGTTAGAGAATATAAAGTGGTAAACATTCTACTGTTTTTGATGTGCAGTTATACATGTCATTGTATTTCAGCCTAGTGCACAATGAACTGACAGTTTCTTCTTGCCTCTTAGTAGTGAAAACCTCTAAAATCATCTTACATTTTCATATTTCTCAGGTTCGTATTTGAGAATAAATATGTGTGGATATTTTTAGATTTTGTCAGCTTTAGATCTTATTTGGTCCTCTCTTAATTTCTCAGGTACTAATATAAGTGATGAGGATTTTCTTTTGCTGGAGCTTTTGCACTGGTTTAAAGAAGAATTTTTTCACTGGGTGAATAACATTTTGTGCAGCAAATGTGGTGGACAGACTAGGTCCAGAGATGGATTACTGCCCAATGATGATGAGCTGAAGTGGGGTGCAAACAATGTGGAAGATCATTACTGCGATGCCTGCCAGTTCAGCAATCGATTCCCAAGGTGGGTGTTCCAGACAGTAAAGTCAGAGCAATCTCTTAGTGAAATAGTTAGAAGTGAATTTTTACTAAATGAACTTTTAAATATTTCTTTTAATTATCAGAAATATATTCCTCTAAAACACAGGTGAGCAAACTGTGGCTGAAATCCAGCCAACATCCTGTTTATAAGTAAAGTTTTATTAGAACATAACCATGCTGATTCATTTGCTTATGATCTGTTTTTATGCTGCAACAGCAGAATTGAATAATGGTGACAGAAATGATAGGACCCACAAAGTCTGAAATAGTCACCATCTGTCTTTTATAAGAAATTTGTTGTCTCTTGTTCTAAAGTATAACTTGAGTATAGTCATACATGTTTAATGCTATAAATCTTGTTATTCGTTTTTAATACCTAATTTTTAGCTGTCCTATAACTAATAATAATGATAATAATGCTGATTATTGTGAGAGTAAATACAATTATATGTTTAAAATAATCATCCATTGATAATATAGAAGGTAAAAGTATACTTCAGTATGATTATATTATTTTCTTTTTAAACACAGAAGTTTAATTAAGTGCTTCTCGTGCCCAAGCTAACCTACTCCTCATATCTCTAAATTTTAAACTAAAGAAATTTTAAATTTTAAATTAATTTCCATTTAATTTATAAGCCTGTTATCAGATTTGCTGAATTGGTGATGCTTATAAAGTTTGGTTGTATTATCAGTCAAGAAAAGATACCACGTTTTAAAAATATCTAATTTTTTTTAACTTAGGGACATAGTTTCTAATAATGTGCTTGTTTTAACCTCTAGCTCTTCCCTATATGGGGCTGGGATGATGAACACTGTTAATTAGAAGCTAATCTGGTTCTTTGATTTGTTTACACCAGTAGTATACATAGAAGGTAGAAGCATAGGATGCTCTAATTCTACCTCCGTACTGTAAATTTACAACTTTTAAAAATTATTGGCTGGGTGAGGTGGCTCATGCCTCTAATCCCAGCACTTTGAGAGGCTAGGGTGGGCAGATCACAAGGTCAAGAGTTCAAGACCATCCTGGACAACGTAGTGAAACTCCCATCTCTACTAAAAATAGAAAAATTAGCTGGGCATTGTGGTACATGCTTGTAGTCCCAGCTACTCAGGAGGCTGAGGCAGGGGGATCGCTTGAACCTGGGAGGCGAAGGCTACAGTGAACCGAGATCGTACCACTACACTCCAGGCTGGGCTACAGAGTGAGACTCAATCTCAAAAAAAAAAAAAAAAAAAAAATTATTTAATTGCCAAACTTCTAAATTCATTTTATTTAGCTTAAATGCTTTGTTAAGCCTCTGCTTAACAGACTTGTCATTACAGAGCCCATTCATTTATGCCACTGTTTGCTTCCCTTCCAAAGTGCGAGGCTGACCTCTCGCTCAGCTACTGCACTTTTCCTGCTCAGCTGTATCAGTTCAAAACCCATCTCAACACAAAATACAAAATTTAGTGTTCTCGAATTGTCTGCTAATTTTATAATTGGAGTAACTTCTGAAAAGAGTGTTACAAATAAATCCCAAAAAACAACTTCGAAATTAGCAGGCACCTTTAAATACTTCAAAAGAGCAAAATTTTTATCAAAATGATTGTTAGAAAAATAATATTTTAGATAAAATTGAATTAAACTAAGTTAAAATTTTTGTTGAGTAATTTGTTAAAGTCGTTTACCTTTAAAATACAGTGAGGTAGTTATACCACTTTAGTGCTAATGCTTTAGGCAAATTTCCTAGAGATTTTGCTTGTCCAAATCTTACGTTATTCAAAACCCAGATCAAATACAAGCTGTCCTCCCTAGCCACTTTCACATAACACTAAATCTGACCCGTTGTATTGTTTAATCACATTCTGCCATATATTAAAATTATTTGTGTTCATTTCTTTTCTCAGGATTGTGAACACTGCTAAAGCAGAACTACTGTTTAATTATTTTTTACCAAATATTCCAACACTGTGCCTCATATATTCTAGATTCCTAAATCAATATTTAAAAACAAATTAAGAAACATTTCTGTTTAGCATAGAGGTAATGTAATTTCTCTTAAAAATACTGATTTTGAAAAAAAAATATATATATATATTGATTTTGATAATAAATCAAAGTTGTTTTTTTTTTTTTTCAAACCAGATATAATAACCCTGAGAAACTTTTGGAGACAAGATGTGGACGGTGTGGCGAGTGGGCCAATTGTTTCACACTGTGCTGCCGAGCTTTAGGGTTTGAAGCTCGCTATGTTTGGGATTACACAGGTACAGTAGGGCTTTGCAGGCTTACAGGTTTGGGTTTATGTTCTGACCCCATCATTCTCTGTTACTTTTCAGCATTGTTAGTCTGACCTTCCATTTGCCTTGTGTAAAACAGTAATAATACCAACCTTCCAGGTTTTTTGAAGGGATCACAAGTTTTATAAAACACCGAGCACTGTGCCTGGTGCTTTGCACTGTAAATATTCTTTTTTTCCCTTTATTTTATTTTTATTGATGCATAATAGATACACGTTTGGGGGGTGGTACTTGTGATAATTTAATAATACATTTATATAAATTCTACAGAGCAAATCAGTATTATTGGGATATCTGCCATCTATATTTGTCTTTATGCTGGAAACATTTGAATTACTTTCTTTTAGCTATTGTGAAATATCCAGTAGATTATTGCGAACTATAAACACCCTATTGATCTATCAAACACTAGGTCTTATATCTTTTATTAGCAATTTACCATGGTATTTATAGTGATGCTGTTTATATATGGATAAAAACATGTCATGTGCCATAGAAATCTTCATTACTTCACTCAAACCCATACAAAAAAAAAAAAAAAAAAACGAAATCTTCATTGCTATAGGGATTACTATAAAAGATTTAGTAAACTTAAATCACATTATACAAAAATAATATAATAAAAGTCATGTGATATTTGTGTTATCCTTATTTAAAAATGACTTGTGTGGTCTACATGTTAAAAAGTTGTTTTCCTTGTCTTTCCATTTTTTCTAAAGAATTAAATGAAACCTTCCCTTAATAGTTAGTGTTCTCTTAAAATCAAATATAGAGCGTATATTGACCAGAGATTCTGTTAGCCCTCCTGCTGGTTCTGGTTCTTAAAGTCCAGAAAGAGAGACTGTAGTTTCAAAAGTGGCATTAACTCCTTCATGATAGTAAACTCAGAATGATATTTTTTATGCTGCTGTCCAATATGTCTACCTTCTCAAGAGTTATAGCATACATTAAGCCTAAAACTGACCACATTAAAGGAGATTGGAAAAACATTTTAAGGATTTCAGAGAGACAGAGAAATTAATACAGGTATTCTTAAATCCTGTGTGCCACAAAATGCTCACTTATTAACTAAAATTTAGAATATTACACATTACTTTATGATTCTTAGGAGTTTTTATATAGTTATTGATAGTCATTCTGGTTTCATTGCCTTTTTTCCATTGCCCTCTTGTCTCTTACTTGAGTAGACCATGTCTGGACAGAAGTCTATTCTCCTTCTCAGCAGCGGTGGCTGCACTGTGATGCGTGTGAAGATGTCTGTGACAAGCCACTCCTTTATGAAATAGGATGGGGCAAGAAGCTTTCCTATGTCATAGCATTTTCTAAAGATGAGGTAGGGCATAAAAGAAAAAAAACTTTTTCTAAAAATAAAATATATTTTTTTCTTTTTTGGCGATTTTATAAATGTATAATTAACATAAAATAGCCTGCATATATTTAAATTGTACAATTTGATAAGTTTTATCATTTGTATATACCAAAATCATCACTGCACATCTCAGTATTCATTGTATAGATGTGCCATAGTTTACCGTGTCACCTGATAATGACTGTTTGGGTAATTGCCAGTTTTTTTCAGGATTTCAAATTAAGCTGGTATGAACATTCAGGCATACAAGTCTTTTTATGGGCATATGCTGCCTTTTCTCTTTGCTTAATGCCTAGGAGCAGAATAGCTGCATTATATGGTAGATATACATATAACTTTTTAAGAAACCGCTAAATTGTTTTCCAACGTGATTGTGCCATTTTACATTTTCACCAGCAGTACATGAGAGTTTCCAGTTTCTCCATGTCCTTGCTAACAGTATGATTTGACTTTCTAATTTTATCCCCTTTAATAGGTGTGTAGTGGCATTTCATTTTGGTTTTCATTTGTACCTTCCCTAATGACAAATAATATTGAGTATCTTTTTATGTGTTTGTTTACTATCTGTATGTTCCCTTTGCTTATTTTTTTTTTAATTGGGTATTGTGTTTTCTTACTGTTGGATTTTGAGAGTTCTTTATATAATCTTATATAAGTCCATTATCAGATATGTGCTTTGCAAAGATTTTTCTCCCTATCCATAGTTTGTCTTTTCATGCTCTTAATAGCTTTTGAAGAGAAGAAACTAGTGTTCAGTTTACCAATTTCTTCTTTCATGGATTGCACTTTTTGATGTTATATTTAAGAAATATTTCACCGGGCATGGTGGCTCTCACATGTAATCTCAGCACACTGGGAGGCCAAGGCGGGTGGATCACAAGGTCAGGAGTTTGAGACCAGCTTGGCCAATGTGGTGAAACCCTGTCTCTACTAAAAATACAAAAATTAGCCGGGCATGGTGGTACATGCCTGTAGTCCCAGCTACTCGGGAGGCTGAGGCAGAAGAATCGCTTGAACCTGCGAGGCAGAGGTTGCAGTGAGCCCTGATTGAGCCACTGCACTCCAGCTTGGGTGACAGAGCAAGACTCCATCTCAAAAAAGAAAATAAAAATTTTGCTTAGCCCTTGGTCACAACAATTTTTTCCTATGTTTTGTTTTAGAAGTTCTATATTTTTAGTTTTACACTTATGTCTGTGATCCATTTAGAGTTAATTTTTTTATATGATCCAAGATATGAAGTTTTTTTATAACATATGGATAATGAATTGTTCTAGCACCATTTATTGAAAAGATTATTTTTTTCTCCATTGAATTGTCTTTCTACTTGTATAAAAAATCAGTTTTATATTAGAAAACTTATAAACATAAAATTTATACTATAAATTTAATACAATAAAAATGGATAAAATTTTTATTTGTTGAATTTTGTGGAATCAGATTTGCAGGCAAATTTTATAAAGGTAATGTTTTGAAATTTTCACCTTTTTAAAGTGTTTCTGTTAAACTATCACTGTTTAGGAATGAATAAGTGATATATTCTCTTCAGTTTCTTTTACAGGCTTTTAAATTTTGTTTTATTGTATTTTTATTTAAAAAAAAAACTAGTATTTTTTTGAGACGGAGTCTCACTCTTTTGCCCAGGCTGGAATGCAGTGGCGCAATCCCGGCTCACTGCAGTCTCCACCTTCTTTCAGTTTCAAGCAATTCTCCTGCCTCAGCCTCCCTGAGGATTACAGGGACGTGCCACCACACAAATATTTTTGTACTTTTTTTAGTAGAGACAGAGGGATTTCACCATGTTGGCCAGGCTGGTCTCAAACTCCTGACCTAAAATAATACTCCCATCTCAGCCTCCCAAAGTGCTGAGATTACAGGCATGAGCCTCTGCACCCGGCCCCATGGCTTTTAAATTTTAAACAAAGGATAGTATTTTAAAAGTTGAATTTAAGGCCAGGCACAATACTCATGCCTGTAATCCCAGTACTTTGGGAGGCCAAGGTGGGTAGATCACCTGAGGCCAGGAGTTTGAGACCAGCCTGGCCAACCCATCTCTACTTAAATACAAAAATTAGCCAGACATGGTGGTGCGTACCTGTAGTCCCAGCTGCTTGGGAGGCTGAGACACTAGAATTGCTTGACCCTGGAAGGTGGAGGTTGCAGTGAGCCGAGATCGTGCTACTGCACTCTAGCCTATATAACAGAGCAAGACTTCGTCTCAAAAAAAAAAAAAAATTTGCATTTAAAAATTACATACATTCAAAATACTTTGTATTCTGTAATTTCTTTTAGGTAGTCGATGTCACTTGGCGGTATTCCTGTAAACATGAAGAGGTGATTGCCAGAAGAACTAAGGTTAAAGAAGCATTACTTCGAGAAACTATTAATGGGCTTAATAAGCAGGTATGTGGTGGCTGTCATTTTTGAAAGAAGTGTTGACATTTTTTATATAATCGAGAATAGCCATTTGTTAGCCCATTGAAATTCTTAAAGCAGTAGCATTATTTTGTAAGCAAGAATATTTTAATATGTTATATCTTTCTGTTCATTGGAAATTTTAATGACTCATTTTAAATATTATGAGTTATTTTGGATTAAACTGTCTCATCTCAAAGTTCTGTGAAACAAAATTTCAGTATTTATAGTACCCAACATAAAAAGTGTGTTGTGTTGTATTATGTATCAATGTAACTGTGCCTTGGATATAATGACACACACTCATATTTATGTAGTATGTACACACACACACACACACACATCCATGTGAGGAAATTTCTGAAACAAGGCACAGGAAGTTATTAACAATGACTGCTTCTCAGGAGAGGAACTGGGGTTCCAAGATGAAAGGTTCAATTTTTATTTTATACCCCCTTGATAGTACTGAAAATTTTAACTCTATGTGTGTGGTGTTTTTTCATAACTTAATAAGCTATGAATTTTGCTGTAGCGGGCAGTTAGAACAGGGCAGAGCACATGAATCCAATCAGTAATTATGATTCCAGGGAGGTTTCAGTCTGTTTGAATTTGCTCTTACCCCTAATGTGTAGCCCTTTAGAGATCTTTACCTGAAAACCTAGAGTATTTGCTAGTGCCCCTTGCTTTAGAAGACTCTGACCCTCAGTTTATCTTTACTCCAGCGCTGTGATTCTGCTACAAATTCTGCTTTGCTTTCCGGCACTTTAGTCACCATTTTGTGCTTGGCTTCCCAGCCTCTTCTCATGCCACTTAAAAATTGACAAATAACTGGAAGGGAAAAGCAGTGCAGTATGTGCCCTTCACCTCAATTCATTTCTTCTCTTGGAATCTTGACTTCTCAAATTCTGGCTGCCTTGATAGTTTTCTGTTGCATTCAAACAGGTGTTTATATATGAGTGTTCTTTATGTGTGTTTCCACTAGCTTTTCTAGCTTTTCTCCATAAGACATTCTGACACAAGCCAGTCTATCATATCCAGAAACAGAAGTTGCTACCTTCATTATAAATAACTTTAGGACAGTAGAGGTCATGGAGAGTTGGAAATTGGTGTTAAATGATTTCCCAACATAATATTTGTAAAATTATTTAAGTTTTCCACAGTGTCCTTTTTATTTTCTGAATATATGTTTGAAAATAAAATTCATTACTTGTTTCAAGACCTCTTAAAATGCAAGTGTTTTAAGTATATTCCTGCTTGGAGATGGACCTATACATTCCCCTAATCTTAACAACTTTTTTTAAAAACATGAATTACAGAGGCAACTATCTTTGTCAGAGAACAGAAGGAAAGAACTTCTCCAGAGGATAATTGTGGAGCTTGTTGAATTTATTTCTCCCAAAACCCCTAAACCTGGAGAACTTGGTGGAAGAATATCTGGGTCAGTGGCTTGGAGAGTAGCCCGAGGTGAAATGGGTCTAGAGGTATTTAATTCATTCTAGCATGATGATCCTTTTACTTTCGTGCTTCCTATACTATACTCCAACTGCATTGACTATGACCTTTCAGTATCTTTAGAGTAATTATTTTAAGATGCAAACATTTAAAGAGAATCAGTAACTGATTAACATAGCATAATCTTGTTTAAGAGTTAGCAAAGAGCTTTTAAAATGGGATTTAACTTTTTTTTATCTTATGTAAATTTTTAGTGCAGTATAATGTTTACTGAAGAATATACAGGAAAATGTGCAAATTATAAATGTACAGTTTAATGATTACAAATTTAACACTCATGTAATTGCCAACTGGAATAAGAAATAGATCATTAGAACCACAGAAGGAAGCATGAGTTTCTTTCCAGTCACTGCCTTACACCCTGGAAAGTAATCATTATTCTGGCTTCTAACATTATATATTAGTTTTGCCTGTTATTTTGCTTTATATAAATGGAATCATATGGCATGTGCTGTTTTGTATATAGCTTCTTTGGTACAACTTTGTGTCAGTGAGATACATGTTGTAACATGTATGGTATGTTTATTCTCATTGCTGTACTGTATAATATTTCATTGTATGAATGTAATTTTTCACTGTTGATGGCTATTTAGGTTGTTTCTAGTTTGGGCTGATATAAATTGTGCTACTCTGAACATTCAAATTCATGTTTTCAGTGAATATGTTCAGGCATTTTGTTGGATATATACTTAGGAGTGGAATTGCTAGGTAATGTATGAGTATATTCAGCTTTAGTAGATACTGCCAAACAATTTTTCAAAATGATTATGCCAGCTTATACTCTCACCAGCAGTATATGAAATTTTTCGACATCTTTATGTACACTTGGTATTGTCTTTTTCATTTTAGCAATTCTGGTGGCATATAGTAGTATCATGATTTTAATTTGCGTTTTGGTAATGACTAATTAGGTTGAATACCTGTTCTTTAAACTTTTGGATAGCCTCTTGTGAAGTACTTAATTAGGTCTTTTAAAATGAGATTCTAATGCATTTAGAAGAATGCAGTTTTACTTTTTTCCTCGCCAGATGAAAACTTTATAGAGTGGGGAAAATACAGGATTTTGATAATTCAGCTGATGAAAGTCTGTATTTCTTGGTATATGCTTGCATATATCTTTATTGGCTAGAAATTACTGTTGGTGGTATGATTACTGTTATATTAAAACCTATTTTAAGATATCACATGATTAATCTCCCAAAATTTAAATGACAGTGGAAATATAATTTCTATAGGTAGGTCCTAAAGTTAAGAGTCTAGGTAAAAACCTGTGTAACGGGCATTAGAACATTATAGTAGACTGTCCTTTGCCCTTAGTGAGCTAAAGTTGAGTCACTGGTGAGCATTTAATATAAATGTTTAGGAAATTTGCAATGAAAAAATGCTTGAAAGGAAAATAACTCATCACAATATCAATCTCAAGCAGTTCCAAACTAAAGTTTTATTTATCTAGTTTTTCTAAATTTTGCCATTGTTGCAGCTCATTTCTCTAGTAACAGAATTATGTTTAAAAGGAGTATATTATCCCTAATAAATCTTATGTTTGCTTTTTAATTTATCCCATCATCTGTAGCAGGCAGTTAAAAGCGTTGGTTCAGCCATGGGATTACAAGATCTAAATTTAACAAAGAATTCAAATCACTGCCTATGTAGTACATTTCAAGTATAAATCTAAATACAGGCAGTTAAAAAGAGCCAATTTAATTCACAGCTGTCTTCAATTTAAAACATGGATATCATTTAGGTCTTCATTTCATTTTGGGTTTTTGTGTGTGTGTGTGTGTGTGTGTGTGTGTTTGTGTGTGTGTGTGAGACAAAGTCTCACTCTGTCGCCAGGCTGGAGTGTAGTGGTGCGATCTTGGCTCACTACAGCCTCTGCCTCCTGGGTTCAAGCAGCTCTCTGCCTCAGCCTCCTGAGTAGCTGGGACTACAGGCACGTGCCACCATGCCTGGCTAGTTTTTTGTATTTTTAGTAGAGATGGCGGTTTTACTTTGTTAGCCAGGATGGTCTTGATCTCCTGACCTCATGATCCACCCTCCTCAGCCTCCCAAAGAGTTGGGATTACAGGCGTGAGCCACCGTGCCCAGCCAGGTCTTTACTTCTTTTTATGCATGGGAGTGCTATGTCTTGCATGGCATGGAAGTTGAATAACTTTTAAAATATGAATTGGGTTATATACCGCATTGTTTTCCCTTTTGAAATTTTTGTTAAGTTTCTTAATTGCTGGAGACCATTTTAGGGCCATGGATTTAAAAGGAAATCATTTTTTTCCTTTAGAAATGGATGTTTGTTTTAAAAGTAAATAGAAAAACATTATAAAAACTTTTGGAACTAAATATTGCAATCAGTTGGAAACAGAAAGAACATTGGTGATATCATTTCCAGAAAGAAAAGTTTTATTTTAATCTTAGAATTAAAATATTTTATGAAATATCAATATTATTTTAGACTAGAATGCGAAGATTGCCTGGAATTTTAAGGTAAAAATACAAGCTTTTGTAATAATTTTGCACATGCAGAAGACTGTTACAAGCTATACCTCTTAGCTGCTCTCCTAGCTTAGGGAATTAGGAAAGGACACTGAGGAAATGGTTGAGGACTGAGGATGAGAAAGAATCAAGTATACTGAGAACGGAAAGGACAGTATCCAGACAAAGGAATCAGCATGTGTCAAGGTCATGAGGCAAAATGAGCTGGATTTTACTAAAGGAAAAGCAACATGATGTGAGTATAGAAATGAAAGGGAAGAGTAACAGGAGATCTGGTTGGAGAAGCAAGCAGAGTGAACCTATAGGGCCCAGGTAGCCTTGGTAAAGAGCTTGGAGTTTAAGTCACTGAAGTGAGTTAAGCAGGAAAGTGACATATCCCAGTGTACATTTTTTCAAAAATCATTTTCATTGCTATGTGGATCATGGATAGGAGAGGCAGGAGTTGAAAACTGGTAGTCAGCTTCAGGAGACAATTGTAGAAGTCCAAGTAGGAGGTAGTGATGGTGGTAGAAAAGAAGAAAAATTAATGAATTAATTGAGCGCAAAATCACAGAAACGTAAGTCAGAGCTCATACTTCTTGTTTTTCTCCCTAGTAATGTTTGAAGCTATAACATCATACTGGTTATATATAATTTATAAAATATTTTCCAAATTTTCCAGTGGTACCAATTTTTCTTTTCAATTTGAAGGATTCTTTTACAACTCAGTAATTTCTCTTTTTCTTTTTTACATCTTTCATAATGTTGAAAAACTAATTCTGCTTTCTTTTTAAGAGAAAAGAAACCTCGTTTATTCCCTCTGAAAATGAGAAGATTTCTAAACAGCTCCTCCTTTGTTATAATATTGTGAAAGATTGTTATGTTCGAGTTTCAAATAACAATCAAACCATTTCTGGATGGGAGAATGGCGTGTGGAAAATGGAATCTATATTCAGAAAAGTCGAAACCGACTGGCACATGGTAACTTAATGCATAAAACCATTTAAAACTTTTGTCATGGTTTAAAAAAATGTAGATTGGCTGCATTTTTCAGTTGTACAAAATGTGAAAACTGATATATCAAACTTATTTTCAGTAATCCTTTAACCTGGGAAGGAAAATTCTATCCCCAATGTGTAATCAAAAGTCCACTAGAAATTCTTACATTTATATCCAGGAAGTATCTGTTTTCATCAAAGAGGATGAATTTAATTCTTTCATGGGGAAAAATAATCAAATGTATGATCAATCCATGTGACTGGCTTTTGCATGAATATATATATAGTATATTGCTAATTAAGTCCTTCACAGATGCGTATTGATTGCCCATTAAATACAGGCTATTAGGGAGTATAATAGATTCAGTTCAAAATTTCAATAAGTTAAACATCTAACAGCCTTTCACTTCAAAGAATGTGGGTGATTGAGCAGCAGTAATAGTTATTTCTTCTCTGTATCTTAAAAAAATAAGAAGAGGTTAGGGCCATAGCAGTTCACTTATACCGAGTTGCATATTGTCGTCAGTCACACGCTAACAGTAACAAATAAGAGACTTAGCTTTAAAACTACGTACTCTTTAGAAACACACCAAAATAAACTTAAAGCTATTCATATGACCTCCGTAGATCTGATCATATTATTGATAGATTTTCATGGAATTAATTGACTTATAGGAAGCTTTTAATTTATCAAGATACTTGAGTGGGAAGTTGTTCACTTGTAAAATACATTAGCTAGACCAAAAAACTGAGTCACAGATAAACAGCTGCTAGTGTTTATGAGCACCTATTATATGCTGTCACTGTACTAGGCATTAATCAAATTACAAAAGACATACAGTGATAAGGTCTCTGCTTTTCTCTTTTTCAATCATAACTTTTTGTTCCAAAACCAAACTTGCTCTTTAAACATAGAAATGCTGTGTTTAAATTACATTGTCTAATACCGAAAAAGTTGAGGTCTTTTTGTATTAAAGAATAACTTACAGGATTATTATTATTATAAATTTTGGAATTTCCTTCTTTAGCTAAAGAAATGTATGAAAATAATAAAATGTAAAATTTCAAGATATCTGTAATTAGTTGTATAGAGATGAGAGAGAATGAACATCTTCTAGAGGACTATCTGTAGCCTAAGAATTTCTCTGAACAGAAAGCAAGATAGAATAAAAGTGTTATTTATCCGACGACTAGTCTATACTTGCTGAAATGAAGAAAAATCACGTGTTTCCTCCTAACTAGCAATGTTAATAAAGTAGTAATGATGGGGAAAATAGTGATGTGTTACAGAAGATGTGATATGCCAAGAAACAGAGCTACTCTATAGAGTATTTCTTTGTGTTATACACTCATTTGTGCATCAGCAAACTGGTACTATTGCGCCAGGCATTGTTCTCAGTTACATGGACAAAAAGATGATTCCTACTCTCACAATCTAACAAGGAAAGCCAAAGCATAAACAGCCATCTTAACCATGATGCAGAGTGCTATAATAAGGATATCAACACATTGCCATGGAAACAGCGAGATAGGAGTAATTAGTTCTGGCTATGGGAGTTGGGCAAACGAGCAGACGACATTTGAGCTGGATGCTGAAGGATGAGTAGGTGTTCGTCAGGCAAGGAAACAAACAAACAAAAAAAGGCATAGGGTATGTGGCATGTTTCGAGATCTCCAGATAGAACATTGCAGCCAGAGAGGATCTATCGTTGAGAAAGATTTGAAAAATGTAAATGAGAGACAAAGGTCATTAAATAGAAAATACACCCCAATTCAAGTAAAGCTTATGTCTTGATATACTTTTATGAAGGGTACCATTTTTTTAAGTTGGATTAATTCATCTCTAGCTACAATATTTAGTATCAAATGAAGAAAAGTACTAGAATCTTTACTTATAGAGTATGATAACTTGGAAGTAACAATTGTCATAACTTGGATATTCTGTCTAAATCAGTATTTCTGGTTCTGTCCTAGCACGCCCCCAATTAGGGATTTTCTAGCTCTGTTGAATAGTAAAGCTATTTCTCACCACACCTTTTCTCAGTAATCTCCAACCAGGTATCATGACAGATCACATGCAGCCTGCTTTCAGAGTTTTAGAACAGATTCTTCACCTCTCAATATTTAGCAAATAACATTGTTTGATAATATCTGAAATGAAAAGAATATAAAAACTAAATCAAGACAACTGGTAAGCTTTTTGGGAGGCAAATGATAACACCTTGATAAAAGCAATGTTAATAGCTTCCTAACTAATCTCCCTCCATCTGCCCTAATCCTTTCAAAGCTGTGATCTATGCTATCGCTAAAGAAACCTTTACAAAACCTTAATCCTTAGTGCTCTTAGAGTAAGACACAGCTCCAAGTCTTTTCCAAATCTGATCCTTGCCTTCTTCTCTGGCTTTGCCTTGCACTGTGCTACCCCTTGCTCTCTGCATTGCAGATGTATTGCCCCTTCTTCCTTCTCCACAGAACTTCCTCTACTTCTGTTTTTTGATTAATTTGTTCTTAACCTCACCACTTGGCCCAAGCTTCACTCCCGCAGGTCCCAGCAGACTGAATCCATTTCCCTCTTTATAGATTCATTTCACCATGTACCTCTCTTTAATGACATTTATTCAACAAATACATATGAGAATAAATTACTTGCCTCTTTCCCATTAGATTGTAAACAGTTCTCAGGGAGAGACCCTGTCTTTTTCTACTCACTTTTGTACTCTCAGTATTCATATATCTGGCATAGTGCTTGATACATAGTAAGTGTTTAGTATTAAAGATTGGTCAATGTAGAAATGTATGTGATGTGAATTCTGTATCACCCTAGGGCTATGTAGAGCACTATAAACACTTTCTTAGATACTGTTTGGTTTAGGTCAGTTTTATTCCTTTCTTTGTCACTACAGTCATTTTAACATTTTTTTATGCTTGGCATTATATCACAAATTCATTCAGCACTCAGCAAATATAGACATTGTCAAATATTGTGCTTGGCATCAGATGTAATGGTGAATTAAGAGGCAAGCCTCAAGCAGCTGGTATAAGTGAAAGACCTGTGGGCCAACTGTTTAGATTAATGGGGTAAATGGTAGAAGAATATCTGTTTATTTATGATACTGAGGGAAAGAAGACAGAAACAAGAGCCACTAACACCCTGAGTCTGAATGGAAAATACCTCATACTTCAAGTGTGTGGGTTTTTTTTTTTTCTGTTCTCCTTACAACAATCAGCTCAGACCTCTGTGACCAAATATGTAGAGGGGTTTCCCCAAAACAAGCACACAAGCAATTCTGCAGTAGAACCAGCTGAGTGACCTCTAACGCAATCAGTTCTAACATGATCTACCCTAGACACACAGGTCTTGTTCTCATGCAAAGGTATATGCCTATATGTGCTTACCGACATCAAAAAGGAACAAGAGTGGGTCACTGCTGGTAGGAGGAGTGGCGCGGTATATATAGAATACAGGAGAAAACATCCATGATTTCTGACTTTACTAGTACTCCTGCTTAAGTCAGGTAGCAACACTTACCCCTTAGAGACCTGCAAATTACAAAACCAAGATTATAGAATGCACACAATACATTTGAAACTTTTTTTAAAACCAACAGGCCAAAATGTGTATCAAATAACTCACAACATTAGGAACAATCAATGGTGGTAAAAAAAATATTTTTTCTCTACACCAGATAAGTGTTTGCTTTTTTTCCTTTTAAATAAATTATAGTTACTGATTGTGTTGGTATTATACATAGACAGGACCACAGTTGGAGGTTTTTTTGTTTGTTTGTTTGAGATGGAGTTTTGCTCTTGTTGCCCAGGCTGGAGTGCAATGACACGATATCATCTCACTGCAACCTCTGCCTCCCAGTTCAAGCGATTCTCCTGCCTCAGCCTTCCTTAGTGGGATTACAGGCATGCGCCACCACACCCAGCTAATTTTGTATTTTTAGTAGAGACAGGGTTTCTCCATGTTGGTCAGGCTGATCTTGAACTCCCGACCTCAGGAGATCTGCCTGCCTGGGCCTCCCAAAGTGCTGGAATTACAGGAATGAGCTGTCCCACCCAGCCAGTTAGAGGTTTTTTATAAATTCTGTTGTTTTCAGGGCACAGTGGGTCTTTGGGAGGCCAAGGTGGGCAGATCACCTGAAGTCGGGAGTTCAAGACAAGCCTGACCAACATGGAGAAACCCTATCTCTTAAAAAAAAAAACTATTGTTTTGGTACATTTTAATTTACCAACTGAGTATACATATTCTTGGTAACTTTCTAGCACCTCTAAAAATGAGTCTTTCACAGACTATATTGTACAAAAAAGATAATATGAATTTTCTGTATAAATAGCGTCTGTTTTATCTCCATATACTGTTTCTTTAACATGAGACCTTTTTTATTTTGCTCATAGTATGTTTGAATGTTTAAACATTTAAGTATTAAATCTTAAATTCTGTCTTATCATTTCACTTTCTAGTCTTAAAAGCTGATGATGCCTTTAGGATGAAAATTTTGTCTTTAACAGATGTTCTCAGGCATGTTCAACAGCTATTATAAACCTTCTCTTGCAGTTAAAACCACAGTCTGCCCCAGACCCACTCAGTGTAATTAAGGCACTTATTGGAGTAAGCTGGATATTTGATGTTTACCTAACTTCAACCTATCATATTTTATATCCACACTTTTGAGGGACATCTGAAACTAGTGAGCTCTGAAAATATACAAGATACAGAAATGGATATTGAAACATAAATTGGAGTATATCTCTTAATATTTCTGTCTTAAGATTGCTTTCCTCAAATCTTTTATTTCTTTTAGTTCATCTTTCCTCAGTAACCTCTGTGTTTGGCTTTTCTTTCTCAGATATCCCCCTTTGCTAGCCACTCGTTTAAAGGAGTAATTAACCTGTGCATAACCCAGATGCCTGATAGTTCAGGGTGGGTGAAACTAATGACTCACAGGGAACACTGGTGGAGCCCTGAGTCCCACACCTTCCTTACAAACAGCTATAAGATTAATGGGCACACCTGGAAGAAAAATAGCTATAGGTTGTTTGTCAAATAGATGGTGACTAGAATACTATCAGTGATTGATTTTTTACTTGATGAGTAAAGACCAGAATATAGAACAGTACATGTAATAGGATATTCCATGGCAGATGTGTTTTATTTGGTACTTTCAACTATTTGCCTCTGAGCTAGAGTATGAGTTAGATATTTTTAAAAAGATCAAGTCTAACGTGTATACAGATCTTTAATACTTAATAAATACTTAATATTTACTGAATACTTTTATTTTTATCTTTTTTTCAGACAGAGTCTCGCTCTGTCACCCAGGCTAGAGTGCAGTGGCATGATCTCACTGACTGCAACCTCCACCTCCCTGGTTCAAGCAGTTGTCATATATCAGCCTCCTGAGTAGCTGGGATTACAGGCATGTGCCAACATGCCTCGCTAATTTTTGTATTTTTAGTAGAGACAGGGCTCTACCATGTTGGCCAGGCTGGTCTCAAACTCCTGTCCTCAAATGATCTGACTGCCTCGGCCTCCCAAAGTGCTGGGATTACAGGTGTGAGTGACCATGCCTGGCCCTAAATGCTTTTATGAATCCAGAAACTGTGCCCCCAGAGAGCTTATGATTTGTTGAAGGTAGGTCAGAGTATTGGCAGTATAAAGGTACAGTATAGTATAAAAGAATATAAAGGGCCATTGGCAATTCAAGGTGGGATGAAATTGAGGAGGATTTTTAAAGCTAATAGATTAGACTTAATGCAAGAGCCAGGTACTTGCTGTACATTTTAGACCAGGCAGATAAAGAAAGTGGGATTTTAAAACACTAGTCTGATTAGAGCCAGGCACAGTAGCTCACCCCTATAATCTCAGCAACTCAGGAGACTGAGGCTGGTGTTCAAGAACAGCTTGAGCAACATAATGAGACCTCATCTCTAAAAAAATTTTCAGTTAGGCAGGCATGGTGGTTGGAGGCTGAGGCAACAGGGTCGTTTGAACCCAGGAGTTCGAGGCTACAGTGAGCTATGATTACACTCACTCCAGTGAGTGTAAGGTTCAAACTATAGTAGTAAGTGCATTATTAGTGAAGAAGGAGTTTCTTTTCAAGAATTATTTTTTTAAAATACATAGATTTTTGTGGGAATTTAGACATAAGGGATGCACGACTGAAGAGTCAGAGTCTTAGGAGTTTGAGCATGGTTGAATAGAGTGACCTGTGAAAGACCAAGGCTGTGGATGTCACTTTTCATGGCAGTGTTTTGAGGAGTGTAGACAAAAGTATGAGAGAGGATGAGCTGGAAGCAGCCAGTAGATTTAGATGCCTTAAATAGCATACACTTAACGTGCTAAAGGGCATTGATGAAGGAACAGGGAACATGGAATTTATAGAATTGAACATGGATATCACCTTTTAAACCATTAGTTAGCAATGACTGAGGTATTTTCTTGATTTAGAGGCTGTGTGTCATGCTAGGAAAGCTTATATGAAAATCCAGACTTAGAAAAGAAATAAAAATTAAGGAGTAGTTGCATGTAAAAGGATTCTTTGTTTTCAGCAGGATTAATCATAAAACTCATTTTAAAGAGTTGAACTTCTTAATATAAAAGAATATGATTAATGAAAATTTGGTTAGTTTGGAGTCCTT
The DNA here is from genome assembly GCF_001604975.1 of Cebus imitator. Taxonomy (NCBI): domain Eukaryota; kingdom Metazoa; phylum Chordata; class Mammalia; order Primates; family Cebidae; genus Cebus; species Cebus imitator. Next base: position 699,232 of record NW_016107666.1, read on the forward strand.
TAGAGCTACACTTACTGGGGACATCTGCATACAAATAATACCTTTCTTCTAGGGCAAAAGATGCCACAGGAAAAATTGCCAGAAAAAAATGTTAGCAGTAAGAACCTTTTCAACAGGGAAAAGTTAGTTTTTGAATAACCACTTGTACATACTCCCCTGTGACAGTAATATTCTTCACTAAGTTTGTTTTCTATACTGTTTCATTATTTCTGACAGTTCCTTTCTCCCCATCCCTACTCCTTGTAGGTATATCTGGCCCGAAAGGAAGGATCATCTTTTGCTTATATTTCCTGGAAGTTTGAGTGTGGATCGGTTGGCCTAAAAGTAGATAGCATTTCTATTAGAACAAGTAGCCAAACTTTTCAGACTGGAACAATAGAGTGGAAATTGCGATCTGATACAGCACGAGTAGAACTGACAGGTGGTAAGCATTTGACTGGAGAATTAATCATGAAATATATATATTTACCACTCTGAAGACTAATTGTACTTATTTGAAATGTAGCGCTAACTTTTTCATACCCAAGACTTATTGATACTATCTCAGTAAAAAAAAAAAAAAAAAAAAGTTAACAAAAGCCTGTGTGATCCCATTGTAACAGAAAGGCTGATGTTTTCTGTTGTGAAATACAATCCAAGGAAAAAAATCTTTTTTTGTTGTTGTCTCAAAGGATGCATTTCTTCCATAAAGAATAATTTGTATTTTTTAGATATTTTAAAATATTTAATTTTTTTTTTTTTTTTTTTTTTTTTTTTTTTT
>NW_016107666.1:700149-709260 GCF_001604975.1 Cebus imitator
TTTTTAGTAGAGACGGGGTTTCACCATGTTGACCAGGATGGTCTCGATCTCTTGACCTCGTGATCCACCCGCCTCGGCCTCCCACAGTGCTGGGATTACAGGCTTGAGCCACGGCGCCCGGCCTTAAATATTTTTAAAAGGTTTAAATATTTTTTTAAGGTTTAACTTATACATCAGCCTATATAAAATGCATTTCAAAACTATCTGTGTTCTTTAAATTACCAAAAGAAAAATGTTAATTTTTTTTTCCCTCTAACAGATAAAAATCTTCACTCCTATGCTGATTTTTCTGGTGCCACTGAAGTTATTTTGGAAGCAGAATTAAGCGGAGGAGATGGTGATATCGCTTGGCAGCACACCCAGCTGTTTAGACAAAGCTTAAATGACCATGAAGAAAATTGTTTGGAGATAATTATAAAATTCAGTGACCTTTGAGAACCTGAACATTATAGAAAAGCTGGCAATAATCAAGAAGTTACTGAAGTAGTCTGTTGGTTCCGTGCATGCTTAGTTGGCAATTACCACCCTGTGCTAGTATATTTCTTTTGCTAGCTATCCATCATGTAACCCTCATGAAAAATTATCTTTATACTGTGGACTATAATAAAATCCTGAATTAAAAACCTTTCTTCCATATGTGACTATAATTTGGAGTAAAGTCTTGTTGACCCAGTATGGGATTTTAATATAAAAACTATAAGTATGGTTTTAAAAGTTGAATGATAGTATTCATGATTAAATGCTATTCACGATTATGATAAAATCTTGGGCTCATAATAGTAATTTGACATTTCCTGATCAGCCATTAATTTCTTCCTAAGTGGTTGAATTAGAGTCTTCTAATATTTTTAATTTTTAATTAATGTGAAAGCATAGTATCTCATAAATTATATAATGCATGAAAATTTATATGATTGTAAATATGTAGGCATTTAAGAAATAAAATGAATTATTTTGCCTTACATCTTTTTAGTGGTTATTTTGGCTAAATAAAACTTTTTACTTTTTGCTAAACATTGAAAAATACTCGAATAGATATGAGTTATGAAAACATTTAACATCAATAGCATACATTAAAAGGTACATTTTAAATTTCATAATACGTGGACATTTTGAAAATGCCTTACCTTTGAAAAATATTTATTTATTTATTTATTTATTTATTTTTTAGATGGAGTCTTGCTCTGTCACCAGGCTCGAGTGCAGTGGTGTGGTCTCGGCTCACTGCAGCCTCCACCTCCCAGGTTCAAGCAATTCTCCTGCCTCAGCTTCCCAAGTAGCTGAGACTATAGGTGTGCACCACCACACCCAGCTAACTTTTTTGTATTTCTAGTAGAGACAGAGTTTCACTATGTTGGCCAGGATGCTCTTGATCTCCTGACCTCGTGATCCACCCACCTTGGGCTCCCAAAGCGCTGGGATTACAGGTGTGAGCCACTGCACCCGGCCACCTTTGAGTTATATTTTTACCTCATTGAATAAAATATTTTTGACTTTGAAACTATGTAACTATATTATACAGTATTTATATACTGTATCAAGCGTTTTTGTGTATGTTCTCTATAACCTCTCGTTTAGTGAACATTTATTAAGCATTTATGTATAAGCATTGTGATAGCACTATGGAGGAAGCAGTGGTGAAAAAGACCCAAGGCTCCAGATTTCTTTGTGTTATTCTGCAAAGTGAGTTCTTAACTCTTTATACAAGAAAAGGACATCCTCAGAGAGTCTCACCTTGTGCCCCTCAGTAGAACATGACATGTATTATAAAATAAGATGCTGAAACAAAAGTCTTATATTTGCTTTATTCTTTTTTCTTTTTAGAGATGAGATCTTGCGGTGTTGCCTAGGCTGCTGGGAACTCCTGGGCTTAAACCATCCTCTCACCTCAGCCTTCCAAGCAGCTGAGACTATAGGCATGCCCCATTTGCTTTGTGATTGCGGTAAAACGCTGTTTAGAATCACTGCTAAAAGGTTATATTTCAAAAGAAGTAATGTATGCATCTGAAATCATTAATATGTCTTGAATATAAGAATGTTTTTTGGAACTCTGACTCTTAAGTTATTTTAGACTATAGTAGCCAAGTACTTAAGATTGGAGAGACTTGACACTTACCTGTCTTGTGGTATCTGCTATTGGGACAGTGAGTATCTTGATCATATGGGCTAAGCCTGTTAACCGGCCTGAGAAAACCTAGAGCTTTTTAAGCAGTTTTATCAAGATGGTAATAGAATGTGGGAACTCAACTGAATGGATGCATTCCAACTTTTACTGTGGCTTTAAGCAGAAAAAAATGATTGGAGTCCAAATATTAGAGAGTTAAACGTCAAAAAGAAAATGTAGGTGCACACTTTTTTTTAAAATACTTTTCAATATATATACATATTTTTCATTTTACTTTAAGTTCCGGGATACAAGTGCAGAACGTATAGGTTTGTTACATAGATACACGTGTGCCATGGTGGTTTGCTGCACCTATCAACCTGTCATTTAGGTTTTAAGCCCTGCATGAATTAGCTATTTGTCCTAACGCTCTCCCTCCCCTTGTACTCTACCCCATGACTGGCCCGGGTGTGTGTTGTTCCCCTCCCTGTGTCTATGTATTCTCATTTAACTCCCACTTATGAGTGAGAACATGTGGCATTTTTTTTTTTTTTTTTTTTTTCCTGTGTTAGTTTGCTAAGGATGATGGCTTCCGGCTTCATCCATGTCCCTGCAAAGGATGTGATCTCATTCCTTTCTGTGGCTGCATAGTACTCCAGGGTGTATATGTACCACATTTTTTTAATCCACTCTGTCATTGATAGGCGTTTGGGTTGGTTCCATGTCTTTGCTACTATAAATAATGCTGCAATAAACATATTGTGTGCATGTGCCTTAATATTAGAGTGATTTATATTCCTTTGGGGATATACCCAGTAATGAGATTGCTGGGTCAAATGGTATTTCTGGTTCTAGATCCTTGAGAAATCACCACATTGTCTTCCACAATGGTTGAATTAATTTACATTCCCACCAACTGCGTGAAAGCATTCCTGTTTCTTCACAGCCTCACCAGTATCTATTGTTTCTTAACTTTTTAATAATTGCCATTCTGACTGGCATGAGATGGTATTGTGGTTTTGATTTGTAATTCTTGAATGGTCAGTGATGTTGAGCTTTATTTCATGTTTATTGGCCGCATAAATGTCTTTTGATAAGTGGCTATTCATATCATTCGCCCACTTTTTGATGGGGTCGTTTGTTTTCTTCTTGTAAATATGTTTGAGTTCCTTGTAGATTCTGGATATTAGACCTTTGTCAGATGAATAGACTGCAAAAATGTTCTCCCATTCTGTAGGTTGCCTGTTTACTCGGATGCTAGTTTCTTTTGCTCTGCAGAAACTCTTTAGTTTAATTAGATCCTATTTGTCAATTTTTGCTTTTATTGCAATTGATTTTGGCATTTTCATCATGAAGTCTTTTTCTGTGCCTCTGTCCTGAATGGTATTGCCTAGGTTTAATCAATGTGCAAAAATCACAAGCATTCCTATACACCAACAGTAGACAGAGAGCCAAATCATGAATGAACTCCCTTTCAAAATTGCTACAAAGATAATAAAATACCTAGGAATACAGCTAACAAGGGATGTAATGGACTTCTTCAAGGAGAACTACAAATCACTGCTCAAGGAAATGAGAGGACACAAATGGAAAAACATAACTTCCTTATGGATAGGAAGAATTAATATCATGAAAATGGCCGTACTGCCCAAACTAATTTATAGATTCAATTCTAGTCCAATCAAACTACCATTAACATTCTTCACAGAATTAGAAAAAAATAAATTTCATATAGAACCAAAAAAGAGCTCGTATAGCCATGGCAGTCCTAAGGAAAAAGGTTAACAAAGTTGGAGGCATCAAGCTACCTGACATCAAACTATACAAGTTTAGAGTAATCAAAACAGCATGGTACTGGTACCAAAACAGATGTAAAGACCAATGGAACAGAACAGAGACCTCAGAAAGAACACCTCATCTATAACCATTGTGACAAACCTGACAGAAACAAGCAATGGGGAAAGGATTCCCTATTTAATAAATAGTGCTAGGAAATCCCACTAGCCCTATGCACAAAATTAAAACTGGTCCCCTTCCTTGTACCTTGTACAAAAATTAACTCAAGATAGATTAAAGACCAAAATGTAAAACACTTTTCTTAAATGTATTTCATCAGTTTTAACCCTGAGCATACCCAATATGTGTTAGTAGATATTTTATCATATAAAAAAGTTTGGAAATGATACAGAAGGTATGGGACAACACAGTTCTCAATAATGTGAAAAGTTTAATGACAGTAAACTGATAAGGCAAAAGTAACTTAGTCAAAGAATGGCAGATTAAGTACAGAACCCTCAGTGAGCCACCAATATTAAGGTACATTTCATTAAGGGTCTTCTGATTGATAAACTTTCCACTGCCATTGCACATTATTTAAAAAGAATCTATACCCTGGTTTCAGGTCAGATCTCGTCATGATGAATTCCACAGACACTGCTTGTTATTGCAGTGTTTTATTTTTTAAGAAAGTCCTTTGCTGAAAACCACATTCTCGTGGTGAACAAGAAGTAAAACTGATGTTTTGATCAATTTACAAGGAAAAAGAGTGCTTCTGATTAAAGGAGGGCCAGAGAACACTTTGTTATAGAACACTTTTGAGATGGAAAGGGTTGTTAGAGATAATTTAACCCAGACTTCTTAATTTTCGATGAAGAAAACTCAAGCCCAGAGAAGGTAAATGACCTGTCCTAAAAATTCAGTGAATCAGTGTAGGCAAGATTCATTGCTACATCTATCAAGTTGCAAGGTTATAGAATCAGGCCGGCAAGTGGGTTGCTGTTTTAGTATGTGTTATGTGAATAGAGATATTTCAATAGAAATGTTCAAGTTGAGAAGATATTACAATTGAAATTAGAAGGTATTAATATTGAAATACAGAAATTTTAATAGAAATGTTCAAGTTGAGAAGGTGTCACAATTTAAATTGATTTTTCTAACTATAGTTAAGCTTTTCTAAAGATTTTTTTTTCCTCTACAACAATAAGTTGTGTTTTTATTTTGTAGTATCAGCAAATACACCTTCATAAACTAATAGCAGATCCAGGTAGCTTACCTTCCTTAAATACTTTTGGGAGAAGAAGAAGAGGAAACCAATACAGGTCATGATTGGTTTTATTTATTTTAGCATATATTCAGTTACATTCTCCATATTGACTAAAACACTGTTTTATTTTTGATAAGAGATTTAGAATAGACCTAAACCAATAGTCACCACTTTTAGAGTTTTTAATAAGTGCTAGTGACTTTCAGTGTCTTATTTTATCATGATGGCATTGTACAGTAGACACTATATCTTATCCCCATTTTATAGGTGATGAAACTGAGGAGTTCAGTGGGAGCCAGTATTTTAATGCCAGTGTGTTCAACATAGCTTTCCTATTTCTTAAGCCACAGTAAAAACAGACTCAGAAGTTGAGACCTTGCTCTCTTCTCTCTTAGTTTTCTAAAGACTTGCTCTGGAATTAACAAAATTGTTTTATAATGATATAACAAAATATTATAAAGTGAAAGTGCTGCCTCTTCTCCCCATGGTCCTTATTATTTTCCAAGCTAACTGCCAAAAATTTTGCATGTGTCCTTCCAAAGGTTTCCTATGTATTTTCATGTCTATATTTCCCTGTTTACTTTTGAGGTTAAACTATTTTTAAATGTTCATTGGCCATTTTTGTTTTGTATATAAATTTTCTGTATGTATTTATGTAGTATATATAAAATTATATGTTAATATATTTACAATATATAAAATTGAATTTATATGTAAACACACTCATACCTTTTTCTATTGGATGGGTTCTTTGTTTTGATAATCATGTTTAATATCCAACTCTTTATGATTGCTCTTTTCACATCAGCTTGCAATTGATGAGTAATTATCTTCTCCATCTCTTGAGATTACTAATTAGAACTATTCCAGAAGTCTCTTTTGTTACTGAAATGTCTCTATTTTCTCTTGAATTGTATCACATTGTTCACCTTTGTTCTCTTATGTTTTCCTTAAATGTTTGATCCACTATATTTATAATTAAGGACTAAACTGATATTAACAGGTAACTGGCCTGAGTTTTCTCACTCATTAGTTTTTTTTTTGTTTTTTGTTTTTTTTTTTGCCAGACCCCTCCCTTGGGTGGGAGGGCTGACTGCTGGAGTATAAGTGGTGGGATGGCAATGCCAATCATGATGGCATGCCAATCATGAGCTTCACCGTGGGGTTCCTGGGCATCTGACTCTCAGACCCATCACTCCCTGCTCAATACTTAGCTTCATTTGTTTCGGTGATTTTCTTTATTACTTCTTTCTTACGTAAAGCATACACACGATTCCGAAGTGAAAACTATGTATCAGAGTGAGTGCAGAAGTTTTGCTTCCATCTCTGTGTTCTTCCTTCTGTGCTTCCTTCTTCCACCCACCCCACCCTCATGTGTAACCACATTCATTAGCTTGGATTTATTCTTTCATCTTTCCCATTTTGAAAATAAAAGCAAAAAGCATTTCTCCCCCTTTCCATCACTGTAGGCACTAATCTGTACTCAGAAGCTGTTTTGCACCTTGCCTTTTTTAACTTAGTATTTCATGAAAATCATGCTACATCAGTATTTTAAGAGCTTCCTCATTCTTTGTACAGCTGTGTAATATTTCTTTCAATATATGATAATTCACTGTAGAGAGCCAGAGTAGCCCACCCCCACTCTGGGGGGATCAGCAGCAAGTCTGCTGTGAACTTTGGGTGAACTCCAGAGAAGTGAAACCATAATAGAAGGATGTGTATGTTTTGGGGTAGAACAGAGACAGGCCTAGAGAGACAACCAGCTTTCACTGACCTTGCTGCAAGATAGCTGTTAGCTAAAGTACATTAACTGGAGTATGAGAATAATATTCACAGGCTGTTCTAAGTAACTGCACCCTCCCTCTGCCATGTGCTTTGTGAACATACAAAATAAAGTACTCTGAGACAGGTAGGGACCAAAGAGACTGACATTCTCATCTCTTGGACCGCCTGGCTCAGCTTTTTCTATGTTATGTTTGTCGTTGTGTTTTTCTTTATCCCCCACTGTTTGCTCTTAGGTCTTTGAATCCTTGTGTAGCGCAGGATGCAGTGTGTGCCAGAATTCACATTTTGACTTCAGTTTTTTTTTTTTGTTTTTTTTTTTGAGATGGAGTTTCGCTCTTGTTACCCAGGCTGGAGTGCAATGGCGTGATCTCGGCTCACCGCAACCTCCGCCTCCTGGGTTCAGGCAATTCTCCTGCCTCAACCTCCTGAGTAGCTGGGATTACAGGCACGCACCATCATGCCCAGCTAATGTTTTGTACTTTTAGTAGAGACGGGGTTTCACCATGTTGACCAGGATGGTCTCGATCTCTTGACCCCGTGATCCACCTGCCTCGGCCTCCCAAAGTGCTGGGATTACAGGCTTGAGCCACCGCGCCTGGCTTAATTGTTTTATATTACAAATTCTTAAGATGATTTGACATGTTGATTAGCTTTTGGGGAAGCTGTTGTCTTTGAATTGATAGAAAGACTTCCATCAATAAGCTACATAAAATTGTAGGACTCATTACTGTTATCAAACAAAATGTAGGACCGAGATTCACCAATTTGTATGTCTTAATTTCTATAACTTGTACCTTTTCTCAACTTTCAATTTTCTGTGAAGCAAATATGCTCAGTCCTTGTAGCTATCTTTGGATTTTTGCAAGGAATAATTCTCAGAATGCTTTGTAAATATCACCGCTGCATTTTGTAAAACTAGCTCTGCAGAGCTAGCTAGCTCCACCATAGCACTCTCTTAATTTAAAAGAATTGTCGGCAAGGCGTGGTGGCTCACTCCTGTAATCCCAGCACTTTGGGAGGCTGAGGCGGGTGGATCACGAGGTCAAGAGATCAAGACCATCCTGGCCAACATGGTGAAACCCCGTCTCCACTAAAAAAATACAAAACTTGGCTGGGCGTGGTTGCGTGCACCTGTAGTCCCAGCTACTCAGGAGGCTGAGGCATGAGAATTGCTTGAACCCAGGAGGCGGAGGTTGAAGTGAGCCGAGGTTGCACCACTGCACTCCAGCCTGGCACCTGGCGACAGAGCAAGACTCTGTATAAAATAATAATAATAATAATAATAATAATAATTGTCATTAGTATCTTTGTTTTTTCCCCCAGTTACTTCCTGCTATTATTTAGTTTTAAAAACTAAAATACAGGGAAATATAAAGAATAATATAAATCAGTGCACTCTCCACTCAAGTAATATATATTAGCATTGTTTTATTTGCTTCATCTTCTAATGAAAAACAAAACACGTATAAAGATGAAGTCTCCTATAGACCCTTGTATTAGTCCATGATCACACTACTATAAAGATACTACCTGAGACTGGGTGATTTATAAGGAAAAGAGGTTTAATTGACCACAGTTCTACATGGCTGGGGACACCTCAGGAAACACAATCATGGCGAAAAGGGCAGCAGGCATATCTTACATGGCAGCAGTTGAGAGGCAGCATAAAAAGCCCAAGGGAGGCCAAGCACAGTGGCTCACGCCTGTAATCCCAGCACTTTGTGAGGCCTAGGTGGGTGGATCACCTGAGACCAGCAGTTCGAGACCAGCCTGGCCAACTTTGTGAAATACTAGCACTACTAAAAATACAAAAATTAGCCAGGCATGGTGGCGCACACCTGTAGTCCCAGCTACTTGGGAGACTGAGGCAGGAGAATCTCTTGAACCTGGGTGGCAGAGGTTACAGTGAGCTGAAATGGCACCTTGGCACTCCAGCCTGGGTGACGTAGTGAGACTCCATCTCACCAAGAAAAGCCCAAGAGAAACTGCCATTTATAAAACCATCAGATCTCGTGAGAACTCCCACACAATGACAAGAACAGCATGGGGAAGCTGCATCCATGATCCAGTCACCTCCCACCAAGTCTCTACCTCAACATCTGAGGATCACCGGTCAAGATAAGATTTGGGTGGGGACATAAAGCTTAACCATATCAACCTTATTCCTTTTTATTTTATT
>NW_016107666.1:709475-716434 GCF_001604975.1 Cebus imitator
TGTTGACCAGGATGGTCTCGATCTCTTGACCTCGTGATCCACCCGCCTCGGCCTCCCAAAGTGCTGGGATTACAGGCTTGAGCCACCGTGCCCGGCCTCCTTTTTATTTTTTTAGGTAGGGTCTTGCTTTGTCACCCAGGCTGGAGTGCAGTGGCGCAATCCTGGCTCACTGCAGCTTCAACCTCCTGGGTTCAAGCGATCCTCCTGCCTCAGCTCCCCAAGTAGCTGGGACTACAGGCATGCGCCACCATATCCAGTGAATTTTTGTATTTTTCAGTAGAGACAGGGTTTCATCATGTGGCCCAGGCTAGTCTTGAACCTCCCCAAAGTGTTATGACTACAGGCATGAGCCACCATGCCTGGCCAGACCCTCTTTCAGTCCCATCTCTCCTACCTTCCACAGAGGCACCTGTAATCAGGAATTCTGTTTATTCTATGATCTTTTGCTATATACATATATTACCTAATATATAATGTTGATTTGCATGGTTTTAAGTCTACATAAATATATATAATACATAAGTTTCTGAAACTTGCTTTTTTATTCATTTTCTATGTCCATGTTGATACATATAGGTCTTGATAACTCCTCTTAACTGCGACATAGGTTCTACCATGTAACAGTACTCCAATTTCTCTCTCCCTTACCAACTTGATGGACTTTTAAGATATTCCTAGTGTTTATTACAAATAGTTGTTAGTATCAAAGCTAATGCTTTATCCTCCTGCAGATAAGTGCAAAGTTTCTCTAGGATATATTCCTAGAAATAGAACTGATGGGTCATAGGATATGTATATTTTCAAATGTATTGTCAGTTGTTCTACAAGATGTTTAATGCTAACTTACTCAAATCCTGCTTCTCTACATCCTAGCCTATGTGCAATATTGTTAAATGTTATAATCTTTGACAGTATGATCTGTGTAAAATGGATTTTGTTACTGACTTTTTTTTTTCTGATTATGGGTGAGTTTGAGTATCTTTTCACATTTATTGATCATTTGGACTTTCTGTTCTGTGATCAGATATTTGCTTTCTTTTCTCCTGTATTGTTTGTCCTTTTCTTGCTGGTTTTTAGGAGGTCCTTTTGTATTCTGGACATTCATCTTTTGCCTGTTATATGTTTATATAATATTTTCTCCATATGTTATCCGTCTTTTGAATTCATTGATGATTTTTTGTCAGAAACAACACAACAAAGCCATATTCTCTACAAGATCTACTTAGAAAGATAACCTTTGACTTCTACCTCTTTAGAAGCACTGAAACCACTTATTAGAAAAAGGGCTTTGTGGGAAGAAAAGGGACAGTGGTTTTTGGTAGCAAAAAAAAAAAAAATGGTGTGCTAAATTCCTGGAGTCCTTGAAACATAACAGTGAATAAAATTTTTTGTTTGATAGCAGCGTGCTTTTATAATTTGGCAAATGTTTAGGCTTAGGGAGAAGTAAATGCTTGAAAAGGAAGGCATTCTCATGCTGAATTCCTTGGACAGAAAGACTATCATCTGACGTGTATGTCATCCCTTTCAGATGCAAAAAACTTAAAAAAGCAAAGAGAGTCTTTGATCTTCACTTAATAAATATGGAACCGTCAAAGCTCTTGAACCCCTTGTAAACTTAAATTTGAAACAGATTAAATGCTGAGGGGGAATGATGGCAGGAGAGCTTTGTGAAATGAATCATGAAGTAGCTGAATTTCAAAAAAGTCATCGCTGAGGAAATGAGGACTATAATTTCACTTGGATCCAAATCATCTGACAGAATGAGGAGTGTTAGCACTGAATGGTCGTGCAATCAAGCCGTGTATCTTTGCCACAAAGGGGAAATGTGGCATTTTTCAAAATAAAATACTATTAGCCTGAAAATACCAGGTGGCAGAGAAGTTACCCAAAGGATAAAGCACAAACTCAAGTACCACTTTTTCTATGTACGGGAGTGTGCATCTACACTGAAGCAGTCACGAGGTTCCTGAGGACCAGGACGTTTCACTTCCTGCCCTCCTTCCACTTCTCTGTAGAAACTTCCATGCCAGTCCCTGGATGCACACAGGAGCTGCATGAATGCCTAATATATGCATATTAAATAACCGTGACTCCTAAAACATATTTTCAGTGGGAGAATGAAAACATTTTCCATTTGATATCTTGAACTCTTCTCTCCACATCATAAACCATAACTCATGAAATCTTTTGGAAACTTCATTTTGCTTTGTGAGTGCAAATTAATTATTTTTCTTAGTTTGAATGCAGTGTTGTGTTTAAGCCTCATTTTCTGATAAAAGCACAATTTTTATTTCAGACCAAATTGCATACAGATTAAGTTACACTTCTATTTCTGAAATAATTCCTCCTGTAAACTATTTGTGAATGTATTACAAGGGCAATACATGAATAGAAAGAGAAGGAAAAGAAATTACAAGATGTGTAGCTAATATTTCTGCTATTTTCCTTTCGTAAGGGAGCCTTGCACAGAGTATCATCTCTCAGGCAATGTTCTCCAGAGCAAGGACTACACATCACACCATATGAGGGGTGTGTTTAAAATGCAAACTCCTGGGTCTCACATAGGAGGTTTCAAGTCAGAATCCTTGGGCTGAAACTAGGGAATTTAGTTTATTAACAAGTCCCTGATTCTTAAATGGACAAACATTTGAGAACTGTTCTAACCTTAATGCTCACATTTTTATAATGAGGAAATTGAAGGTCAGAGAGTTAAGACACAGGCCAGGGTTACACAAGGCAGTAATTCCTTGACCAGTGCCTGATATTTGGAAGAGTCTCTAATTGCTAACCTGTCTCATTCTCATTTTTACCAATATTTTACTAACATGGGTTTTTGTGTGTTTTGTTGTAATTTCCCTTCAGTCATTATGTGCTGGCTGCTTTTTTAACTTGAAAAAAAAAAAGTAGCTTCAGCTTTTTCTGGTTGTCTTCTTCCAACTCATTTAGAACAGAAGGTTACCTCCAAAGAAAGAAGAGGAAAGAGAGAGGAAGAAAAATGGTGCCTTAGATGAACTGTGCGCATTTCTTTGCATCCTATTACATCTTGAACTCACTGAAGTTTGTCTTTTACTCATTCACTCTGCTGAAACACAAGATGACAAGCCCCTCAGGGCCTGTGTTCTGGTTTTTTTTTTTTTTTGGTGCCCCTACTATACTTAGCACAGCACCCAAGAGGGACATAGTAAGAGGCAGCAAACAGCAAGCAGATAAACTACAGAATTAAAAGAACCCAAAGTGGATTCCCTGCCTCTCCAGGGAGCTGAGACTCCTTTGGGGTATATTTAATAGTTTTGCTCCAGGACAAATTCTAAAAATTTGCATCCACTTTGGTGTAGATTATTGTACAAATTCATGAAATGTTATGGAAGATCTGCTTTTGAGCTCTTCTTTGTGTTAGTCTTTAAGTAGTAGTTGCAGATACATGGATGTTTTTTTATTTTCCCTCAGTCAGGGGGACTAGATCTCCCTCAGCCTGAATTCTGGTTCCTTTTCTGATGGAATCTCTTAGCATAATCCACCGTGGCTTTCTGGTACCCTAATCAGTTAAACAAATGATCATCTTATATTAAAATTGTCATGTATGTTATTTAAATTAAAATTTATGGTTCAAATCATCACTGAGATAGCTTGACAGCAGTGCACGTACCACACCTTTCTTAAAACTTTCTTTTTTTCATGGTCAATTCTTATCTATCTTTCAGTTCTTCCTGCCTGGGGCCTTTTATCAAAGCTCAGTTTGGAGACCTCTTTCTAATTTCACTATGCCTTTTATAAAACTGAACATACCTCATAGTTTTGCTGATCAGCCTAGACATAAATGATTCCCACAGTTCAATCCCAGGCTGGCAGATATCTCAGTGATGTCTGAGTTTCACGTCTGTAACCAGCTGGGTTCCATTTCCATGCAGATATTCTACTGCCATTCTCAAACACAGTCCGGTCTTTCATATGACAATCTTCTTGTTAACAACCGTGTAGGGCTTTCCGTCTGGCGGCAGCCATCAGGTAAGCCAAGATGGGTGCATACAAGTACATCCAAGAGCTATGGAGAAAGAAGCAGTCTGATGTCATGCGTTTCCTTCTGAGGGTCCGCTACTGGCAATACCGCCAGCTCTCTGCTCTCCACAGGGCTCCCCGCCCCACCCGGCCTGATAAAGCGCGCCGACTGGGCTGCAAGGCCAAGCAAGGTTACGTTATAATATAGGATTCGTGTTCGCCGTGGTGGCCAAAAACGCCCAGTTCCTAAGGGTGCAACTTACGGCAAGCCTGTCCATCATGGTGTTAACCTGCTGAAGTTTGCTCGAAGCCTTCAGCCTGTTGCAGAGGAGAGAGCTGGACGCCACTGTGGGGCTCTAAGAGTCCTGAATTCTTACTGGGTTGGCGAAGATTCCACATACAAATTTTTTGAGGTTATTCTCATTGATCCATTCCATAAAGCTATCAGAAGAAATCCTGACACCCAGTGGATCACCAAACCAGTCCACAAACACAGGGAGATGCGTGGGCTGACATCTGCAGGCCGAAAGAGCTGTGGCCTTGGAAAGGGCCATAAGTTCCACCACACTATTGGTGGTTCTCGCTGGGCAGCTTGGAGAAGGCGCAATACTCTCCAGCTCCACTGTTACAGCTAATATAAGTAAAGTTTGTAAAATTCATACCTAATAAACAATTTAGGACAGTCATGTCTGCTTACAGGTGTTCTTTGTCTGTTAAAATTAGTCTGCTGATTGTTTCATGAATGCTTTGTCAAATTAAAGTGCAATAATGTTTGAAGACAATACGTGATATGGTGTATGTTGTTTCTAATAAGACAAATATTTTTGTCTTTGCTTTATCTTATTAGGGAGTTATATGTCAGTGTATAAAACATACTGTGGGGTATAATAGGTTTAAAATAAACTCTTTAAAAGAAGAAAAAAAAAAAGAAATGTGATTTGGCGGTATCCATTACAATGTAAAATGAGCACAGGAGTTGACTGAGCAACTCCTTTATTTCCATTTCTAGAAATAAAATCCAAAACATGTTCACAACTATGCAAAAAGAACTTCAGACTGTGGCTCACACCTATAATCCCACCACTTTGGGTGGCCAAGGCAGAAGAATTGCTTGAGCCCAGCAGTTTGAGACCAGCCTAGGCAATATAGTGGCACCCCACATCTATTTTAAAAAATTCTCCAGGTGTGGTAGTGCATGCCTGTAGTAGTCCCAGCTACTTGGGAGGCTGAGGCAGGAGAATCACTTGAGCCTAGGAGATTGAGGCTGCAGTGATTGTACCAATGCACTCCAGTCTGGGTGACAGAGCCAGACTCCATNAAAAAAAAAAAAAAAAAAAAAGCAACAACCGTGTAGGAGCCAGCTCCATATTCATAATATTCATTCAGTTATTATTGGCAGTCTAATCTGTGTCAAGAACTAAGTACTAGGAATATAGCAATAAATAAAATAGACAAAACCCCCTGTTCTCATGGAGTTTATATTGGACAGAGAGAGATGAGTTTTAAACAAAATACACACATATTTAGATAGTGATAGACAGATGTTTAGATAGTGATGAATTCCAAAGAGAGTAACAGTGAAATGATTGACAGTTTGGTGTGGCTTTATTGTCTACGCTCACCTCTATCTGCCAAATGTTGGTTACAAGGAGGACACATTACCATTCATTACCATCCCTCACCGTAAGTATTGAATAATTTAGACAGGCTATGCATTTTGCACACTTCCTTGAGCTAGTAGCAAGCATCCCCCTTTCTGCCTCACTGATTGCCCTCCTACCACTGTGTCATCAGGATAAAGCTTTTGAAATGCACTTTTTCTTCATATGAAATACTTTGCTCTCCTATGGGTTGTCTCAGTGATATTAACTGTGGCCCTACCTGTAGCTGGAGGTCATTGGAGGACCAACCATTGGCCAAGTAGTGTTATACTAAACGTTGATTAGGAGGAATGTTAAAGTGAAACTGAGGGCTTCTCAGCATCTTTCCATCTCTCCCTGGACCCATTTGACTTCTTGCTTTGATCTCACTAATGTCCTGCCGGTCTAGTGGCGTTGCCTCGTTAAATAGTTCTAAAGCTTTAAGTAATTTCCTTCTCTAGAGTCTGTTTTATTATATGACACATGAGACAATAACTCCAACTTTTCAAAAGTGTATTGAGGACTAGAGATATTATATGTAAAGCATTAGCATGATGCTTGGATACAGTTAGATTCAATGAATGGTGGTGGTCATTGTGATTGAGCTTCTCTCTAACTGGAGGGCCAGACCTGGTCAACCCGGTCTTCCAGAAATTCAGTCTTGGCTGCTCCTGCGTAGATACCTTCCTTCTCATTCATAATTGCTCCAACTATAACATTCTCCTTGTAAATTTGCAGTTATTTCCAAAAATGTAACAAGAAAATCGGATTCTGAAGAAATTGTTAGTCCCAAATAACATTCAGTAAATATTAACTTAAAAGCAATTAAAACTTATTTTATGCAGCTGAGACTCTGGGTTTATAAATTTTTTTTAATTTTATTTATTTTTATTTTTTCTTATAACTATCTTTCTTATAATACATGTTACCATAGGGGGAAAAAAAAACATACAGAGAAACAAAACTTTAAAAATCACCTGCAAAAGAAGTAAAAATATAAATAAAAATAAATAAAATCACCTGTAAGCCCATTGCTCAGAGATAATCACCAATTGGATTCTGGTATGTGTCTTTACCAAAATATGTATTTATCTTAAGATAGAACAATTTTTAAGTTAATATATATTTTCAAACTAAAATAAAATTCTGCTATGCATAATGTTCTGTAATTTAAATGTTTGTGAATCATAATGTATTTTTCACTATTTTTTATGACTATAGTAATCAACTATCTAGATTCATTACAACTGGAAGCAAGCCAATAGCTTGCTGGATTTTTAGTGGCTTTATTAGTTTGTTGTTGTTGTTTTTTACCAAGTTTTT
>NW_016107666.1:716536-724928 GCF_001604975.1 Cebus imitator
TTTAAAATGCATAATCCACAATAAAAAGTTGAAAGTGATAATGTGGAAAATTAAGACTGGACTTATAAAACTAAACACCTTTAATCATGTACAAATTCCTATCAGAGGTGAGCCTTTGTGGAGTATATTGAGGCAGAGTCTTGCTCTGTCATCCAGGCTGGAGTGCAAAGACGTGATCTCAGCTCCCTGCAACCTCTGCCTCCTGGGTTCAAGTGATTCTCCGGCCTCAGCCTCCTGAGTAGCTGGTACAGGCACTTACCACCATGCCTGGCTAATTTTTTGTATTTTTAGTAAAGACGGAGTTTCACTGTGTTGGCCAGTCTGGTCTTGCACTCTTGACCTCAGGTGATCCACCCGCTTCGGCCTCCCAAAGTGCTGGGATTACAGATGTGAGCCACTGTATCTGGCCAAGATGTTCTTTATATTTCAAGCTCAATTTTGTTAACTAGTCTAAACATATAGAGTGTCACATATACCATTTCCTGATCTCCTTGTTTCCTACTTACCGTGTGTTTAAAAAACCAAAAGTAATCTTTGCTTAATCTCATGTACCATAAAGACAAAGGAATATCAGGAGAATTGGAAAGAACTTTTGTAATTTGTGACAGATATATTTGGCATTGCAGAAATTTTGAAGGGGAAGTGAGATTAAAATAGAGCTCAATGGCTAAGTGCAGTCCTGGTGGTTCTGGACTACAGCTTGTTTACATCAAAGTATAGAATTTAGAGATCCACACTGAGCTGAACACATTAGGATCTGTGAGCTGTTTTAAAGATTATGACATGCTGTGAATAACTCAATATTGTGCGAAATAGTTTTAGCCCCCAATCTCCTGGCAAGTTGTCAACATAGACAAAGTTCGAATGTTTACTGTTCATATATTGACAAGCTGTAGACAACATTCATTGTATAAGAAAGTAGGTTTCGGCCGGGCGCGATGGCTCAAGTCTGTAATCCCAGCATGTTGAGAGGCTGAGGCAGGTGGATCACGAGGTCAAGAGATCGAGACCATCCTGGTCAACACGGTGAAACCCCGTCTCTACTAAAAAAAATACAAAAAATTAGCTGGTCATGGTGGCACCTGCCTTGTAATCCCAGCTACTCAGGAGGCTGAGGCAGAATTGCCTGAACCCAGGAGGCGGAGGTTGCAGTGAGCCGAGATCACCATTGCACTCCAGCCTGGGTAACAAGAGCGAAACTCCATCCCCCACCCCCCCCCAAAAAAAAAGAAAGTAGGTTTCAAAGATACAGTTAAATCTCAGCTTTCTGTGATAAGTATTCTATCTGACTAGTATTAATTAACAGAGGGTAAATGTGTAAAAATGTAATTAATAGATTGCTTCTTTTCAAACAGCCTCATGAGTGCATAAAAATATAGTAGGTGACATTGCTAAGAAATCACATATACTTTGGATTCTTATGGTAACTTAAATCGATCCAGCAACCATTTAGATGAACTACCATCATCTTAAATGGAAGAGATTCCACACCAGGCCAAAATTTACCTGCTCATCTACAAGGGATTCCCTTTCCCATCTTTCCTATTTCTATCAATAACGCCAATTTACATCATGAAATCTTATGAGGTCCGTCTTGTTGATTCTTCTTTAAAAATATTTCTATCTTCCGCTCATTCCTTTCTATCCCCATAACGTGGCCCAAGCCTTCATCCCTTCCTAATTGGCTTTTGTGCTCTAACACCTCCTTCTTCCCATATAGTCTGCATGTTACTGCAAAGTGACCCGTAGTCTTCTATAAATATTTACTTAATCAGACCCATCCTTAGTTCAAATTCCCCCTTCATTCTCCACAAGAAAAATCTTGGTTCAATTCTTAGCACGTAGTAGGTCTTCCAGAAACGTTGAGTGCCTGATGGGCTAACCACTGACTGGTTTTCAAAATGTGACACTTTAGTTTTGTTTTAGCTAACTCATGTGAGTCCTCAAATTTGAACTTATCACTGTGGCATTATATTTCTTCCGGGTCGTGTTCATTTCCACTATTAAATCCACTGTGTGGCATTGTAAAATGATTGTTGACAGTGAAATAAACTGAGGTGATTAAAGCTTTAACTACACTTCCGTCCTGTGAAATAATTCACAGTCACAATCTAACTTGCACCTAATTAAAACTTAAATCATGCGCAATGTGTGTCTTTAAATTGAAGATACTGATTTCCATAATGCTCACTGGAAAATCAGTCTTATTATTTTCTACTTCCCTGTGGATACTCAACTCTTCTTCTCATTCTTTTATTTTTAGACCCAGCTGACCTGCCAATCATCTGTCTGTGAGCTGCTCACAGGCAAGACCATTACTAAACAGGATTGTAACGTTAGGGTTTTTAGCTACAGCATAAATGTTTGTGAATCAGCTGCATACATTGAGCATACACTTTATATTAAAGAGAAAATTTCAATGAAATGTTAAATGTGTTCATTTGGACTGAAAGTATTTTTTCCTCTTCTCCACTGCCCCATTTAGGATTTCCAAAAATTGTGATTAAATTCAAGCAAGACTTAATATGCACTTTAGAATAATTATGTAGCCAAGATTAAAATGATTCCTGTAATCGAATTTACAAATTGAACAAAACAAATGAGTTGGTAGAGACAATTCCTAGGGTGCTCTGATATATCACGTCCTCTCAATTACCCCAGTTGATAACCACTGCTGTATTTCTTTACCTAGGTTTTAGGGTCCTAAATATTATCTGATAAGAAAGTCTCTTAGCTTAAATTTTATAAGTACTCCTGGAAGATGTGCACAGCTTCCTGATCAGTGACTGAAAATGAGGGAAATGAAGAAGATCTGAATGGTTCTGGCTAATATTGGATGATTCTGGATGATTAACTTCTGAATAATTGAGTGTAATATGCATATTTCTTTGATTCATAGAAGCTTTTTTAGCTTTTCTGATTGCATACACTATATTTTCTAATTGTAGGCTGAGTGTCAAATTGCCCATATTCCAAAGACTGGGAAGAAATGTAGGAAGTTAGCTTATGTTTTAAACTTATTTAAAATATGCATAATGTTTTAAGCTATGTAGACTTTTTTTTTTTTTTTTTTATTTTTGTTTTCACCATGTTGGTCAGGCTGGTCTTGAACACCCGACCTCAGGTGATCCGCCCACCTTGGCCTCCAAAGTGCTTGGATTACAGGCATGAGCCATCACGCCCGGCTGCTGTGTAGACTATTTTTACCAATAAGCTAAGTTTAATATTTCTCTCACTGTGCTAGAGTGACATTGCTACTATAAAACGCTATTGTGTAGATTGGAAATTTAGAGAGTAATTACATGTTCAAAGGGCTTCAAGCCAAGTTCTCTTCATGTTTCTTAAGAGTTCTGCCTTAAGCCAGCGTGATAATACTAGAAGTTACTCATTCGTAAGTACAAGACAACACCTGTAGCAGAATCTGCAAAGACCCAGCAATAGTTACTAAACAAGTTTTATTCCCTTCTGAAGTGGAACCAGTAGAAATAGATGATGTAATAGGTGAAAGATGCAGGGACCTTTTTTGTATGCTTGACGGTGGGAATAATCTTTAAAATATTTTAAGGATTATTTTTACACAAGGAGTACTGTAGAAGCTTTTTTCTAGTTTATTTTAGTACTATCAAGGCTGGTATTTGAATTAGAAAATGTCAAAAGAATGATTATATACTGTTCATTTGATTGTTTGTACCAAACAAAGAAGGGCCTTAAATGTGGCAAACTGAGGCACATTTAGTAAAGATTTTTGGAAAAGTTACATAGTACAGTGGTTTCCCTCCTCCTCGTCTTCCTCCTTCTTCACCCTTCTGTTCCTTCTCTTCTTCCTCCTCCTCCTCCTCCCCCATCCTTCCTCTTCCTTTTCTTCTTAAAAATGAATTGGAGCTGGGCACGGTGGCTCATGCCTGTAATCCCAGCACTTTGGGAGGCCGAGGCAGGCAGATCACGAGGTCAGAAATTCAAGACCAGCCTGACCAACATAGTGAAACCCCATCTCTACTAAAAATACAAAATTTAGCCAGGTGTAGTGGTGGGTGCCTGTAATCCCAGCTACTCAGGAGGCTGAGGCAGGAGAATCCCTTGAACCAGGGAGGCGGAAGTTGCAGTGAGCCGAGATCGCACCACATCACTCCCGCCAGGGCGGCAGAGGGAAACCCTGTCTCGAACCAAAACAAAATGAAAAAACAAAAAAACAGAGACAACTTATTTTTTATCCTTTCATGAGCATAGAGCTTTAGAGTTTATAAATTTGTTCATAGGTGTTATCTCAGGGGAAATACCAAGTTTACAGATAGAGAAACTGAGGCTTAAGCAAAATCACTTGCTCAAAGTCATGCAGTAAGTTAACAGCAACATAGGAACTAAAATTAGTTTGTTTGATTTATGGAAACATTTGCTGAGTGTATGCCAATCCTGGGGGAATGAAAATAAATACACCTTCCACCACTTCCTCCTGCCAACACCTAACACAGTCTAGATCTTCCTCTTTAAGGATTTTCACTTTCCTTTCTGCTTGAGCCAAGTAAAGAATGGTGAGCTGTGCAATCCAGAACAGAACATTTTTCCTGGGCTTGCCAATTCCTGGGTAATGCCAGCAATGCATTAGTCGTCTGTCATTCAACAAGAAGCCTCTTGGGCAGGGGCCACAGGTTCCCCCTTCTCCCAAGTGTCCAAACTTACCTTCGAAGGTCCCAGAACCAGAGAGAAGTTCTGTTACACCAAGGCAGGGTGGACCAGGATTCCTCCAAAAAATCTTCATCACTCGCATTTGAGTATTTTGGTTGTTAAATACGTATTAGTAATAGTTCACCACTGACAATTAAACTGCCAACCTAGTACCTCTCGAAGCACCAGAAGTTAAGGCATCTTATGTTCTATAATTCAGCGATATCCTATGATGATCATTGTCTCATAATAGGTTTTTCTAATGTTTTGTTGGTTTTGTTTGTTTGTTTGAGACAAAATATGGCTCCATTGCCCAGGCTGAGTGCAGTAGTGTGATCTCAGCTCACAGCAACCTCTGCCTCTTGGGTTCAAGCCATCCTCCCACCTCAGCCTCCTGAGTAGCTAGTACTACAAGCGTGCAACACCATGACTGGCTAATTTTTCTAGTGATGGGGCTTCACCATGTTGCCCAGTTTGGTCTCAAACTTGTGGGCTCAAGTGATAGGCCTACCCCAGCCTCCCAAAGTACTGGGATTACAGTCAATGTTTTTAAAGTTTAAAAAAATAAAAAATAAATAAATAAAAAACTTTGCAAAAGTAGAGATGACACAAACAAATTGAAAAATATTTCATGCTCCTAGATAGGAAGAATCAATATTATTAAAATGGCCATACTGCCCAAAGCAATTTATAGATTCAGTGTTATTTCCATTAAACTACCACTGACATTCTTCACAGAATTAGAAAAAAAAAATTGTTTAAAAATTTATATGGAACAAAAAAAAATCCCGAATAGCCAAGGCAATCATAAGCAAAAGAACAAAGCTGGAGGCATCATGCTACCCAACTTCAAACTATAGTACAGGACTATAGTAACCAAAACAGCATGGTACTTGTACAAGAATAGACACATAGATCAATGGAACAGAACAGAGAGCTCAGAAATAAGACTGCACACCTATGACTATCTGATCTTCAACCAACCTGACAAAAAGGAGCAATGGTGAAAGGACTCCCTATTCAATAAATGGTGCTGGAATAACTGGCTAGCCACTTGCAGAAAATTGAAACTGGACCTCTTCTTTACACCAAATACAAAATTAACCCAAGATGAATTAAAGACTTAAATGTAAAACCCAAAACTATAAAAACCCTGGAAGACGACCTAGGCAATACCATTCAGGACATAGGCATGGACAAAGATTTCATGACAAAGATGCCAAAAGCAATTTTAATAAAGCAAAAATTGACAAGTGGGACCTAATTAAACTAAACAACTTCTGCACAGCACAAGAAAATCAACAGAGTAAACAGACAGCCTACAGAATGGGAGAAAAATTTTGCAAACTATGCAGCTGACAAAGGTCTAATATCCAGCATTTATAAGAAACTTAAAGAAATGTACAAGAAAGAAATAAAAGACCCATTAAAAAGTGGCCAAAGGACATTAACAGAGACTTCTCCAAAGAAGACATACATGTGGCCAACAATCGTGCAAGAAGAAGCTCAACATATCACTAGAGAAATGCAAATCAAAAGCACAGAGTCTCATATCAGTCAGAATGGATATTATTACAAAGTAAAAAACAAAACAAAAAAACATACTGGCGAGTTTGTGGAGAAAAAGGAACACTTTTACACTGTTGCTGGGAGTGTAAATTAGTTCACTGTGGAAGATAGCATGGTGATTTCTCAAAGACCTAAAGACAGAAATACTGTTTGATTCAGCAATTCCATTACTGGATATATATCCAATGGAATACAAATCATTCCATTATTAAGACACATGCACGCATATGCTCACTGTAGCACTATTCACAATAGCAAAGACATGGAATCAACTCAAACGCCCACTAATGGTAGACTGGATAAAGAAAATGGGGCACATTTACACCATGAAATACTATGCAGCTGTAAAAAAGAATTAGATCATGTCCTCATGTCCTTTGCAGGAACATGGATGGAGCTGGAAGTCATTATCCTCAGCAAACTAATACAGGAACAGAAAACCAAATACTGTATGGTCTCACTTATAAGTGGGAGCTAAATGATGAGAACACACAAACACGTAGAGGGGAAACAATACACATTGGGTCCTATTGAAGGGTAGAGGGTTGGAGGATGGAGGGAAGCAGGAAAAATAACTAATGGATATTATGTGTAATACCTGGGTGATGAATTAATCTGTACAACCAACCTCATGACACTCCTTTACCTGTGGAACAAACCTGCACATCCTGCACCTGTACTTTGAACTTAAAACAACTTTGCATTCTGGTTTTATAGAACCCTAGCATGAGGCTAAAATAGCATAGAGACAACATGTCTAGGATAGATGTTTTCATTTTTAAAAGCAGGAAGCACAGTTCTGCCTTCTCTCTGTTTGCAGTATTTATAGTATTTCAAGCACAGAGTCCCTGATTAAATAAAAAGAGGTTTGAAATTTTAAGGATTCGGATCATGAATGTGTTTTATTACTTCTCTCCAAACCATAATATTAATAGATTACTGGGGTTCTCTTCCAAAATCGAAATAGCAAATAGTTTTTGTCGAACTGTGTTCTCTTCCCCCCAAAGGAAATTCTAATTAACTCAACAGATGCTGGTGAGGTTGTGGAGAAAAAGGACGCTTTTTCTCTAAGCAGTTTTCAACCTCTGAGCAATTTAAAGATTGGGGGTTGTGCTACGGTTGGTCTCAGTTTTTCTAATGTCTTTTGTTAGCCTCATAGAAACTCCTATGGATATGAGTCTTAATAGATTTCAGCTCTGTTCTATTTTCACATTCCTGCTTGTCCTGAGGGAGTAGTAATAGTTTGGTTATTGTTGGTCTGGCACGCAGCTGGAAAAAGAATGTGGAGTTTATGGGAGTAGGGGGCCTCTCTGCATATTGCCGCTGCCAGAAATGGATATTCTGCAACTCCTAGGTTTTGTGCAAGGCTTGTGTTGTAAACGGAATCACGTACCTTGAGTCCACAAAAGTTGGATTTAGTTGCATGTAACCTATTTTGTCAAGGAAGAGATAGAGAGATTATCCATATTCTGGTATCTTCTCCCTTCCTTTCTCGTCTCATTCTTTTCAAATGGCCTGACTCTCATCGTTGGAGAAAGTTACTTGTTTGAATAGAGGAACTGTGTTTTGAGGAATCCTCTTGATATATCTATCAGATAGCTTATCTGTCATGTCAGAGAGCAGAGACTGGAACCGTGGCATAGATACATATGGAATGTGTAAATTTTAAGAGAGATGGTAAGTGACAGACTCAGGATTACCCAGCTGGTGAGTGCAGTGACCACAACCAATCCCTTGGCTTTGTCTCTTTCTCCAAATCTCTCAACTCGCTCATGGCATTGCTTTCTTTCCCACTCAGTCGAGACTCTGGGTTGAACGATTTCAGCTTCTGCCTCATTCACTCCACCAGATCCCTGTTACTCAAATGGCCCGTTCTCCCCTGCGCTACCTGCTATTTGCCAGGCTGCTGGTAAACACCATGCAGTCAAGGAGACCGTCCTGCCCGACGGCCTCTTTCCACGCTCTTCCTGGGCCATCTACCTCCACGGCGCAACCTAGTAGACCTTTGCTGGCATGTTGCAAACTTTTACCTGCAGTGCAGGCCTAGGTCCTGAGTTCTAGGGACATCTTTTCTCATTTAATGACAATTTTCACTTAGACGTCCCAGAATTCACCTACTTGAGGATTTTTTGTTTTTTGTTTTTTGTTTTTTTTTTTTTTT
>NW_016107666.1:725068-728030 GCF_001604975.1 Cebus imitator
GCAACCTCCACCTGGCGGGTTCAAGTGATTCTCCTTCCTCAGCCTCCCGAGTAGCTGGGATTACGTCACCTGCCACTACGCCTAGCTAATTTTTTCTGCATTTTTAGTAGAGATGGGTTTTCTCCATGTTGGTCAGGCTGATCTCAAACTCCTGACCTCAAGTGATCTGCCCACCTCGGCCTCCCAAAGTGCTGGGATTGTAGGCATCAGCCACAGCGGACAGCCCCAATTCACCTACTTCACTCCCTCAGATCTGTACCTTCCTCTATAATGAAGACCCTGGGAACTCTGGAGGGAACAAAAAAGCCAGGAAATCAAAAGCCAAGAGTATGGAGGTCTTTGCCTCTTCTTCTCATCCAAATCTAATTAGAGCCAAGAGCATTGAAAGTTTCCAGTTGGCATTGTCTCATGCTTTCAGCAGTAACTTTATGATCTAGGTCATTGTGCGCAGAAGTTCAGGGTTTCAAGATGCGACATGTTCATTCATATATTAGGCATCAATGATGCCAGATATGTGCCTGAGATAAGGAGAGTTGTTTAAGTAAATAAAGCCTGTGTGTGCTGTTTTCTTTATATCCACTGAAATATCTTTTAAATTTTCTGAATAATCAGTCTCCCTGGCATTTGTACACTCCTTCTAAGCTTAGGTACATTCTCCCTTTCTCTGCCCCCCACCAGGTGAATAATTTGTATTTAAAGCCTTATTCTAAATGTGTACCTTTTGAAAAGGGAGCCATAAAAAGACCACTTATTTTTGGAGGAGTTGATATAAAACAAATAGCACATTGAATAGGTAAAAATTATATGCTTTAGTGAGGAAAGAGCCACAGGATTAGATATGATTAAACCTTGCCTGAAGGACTGAGCTGTTTGAGAAGGCTTCAACTTGTGGGGCAGGTTCCACGGTGTGACTTGGTTCAGAGTACCGATTGCTTAGGCTTAGGGATTTCTGAGCTCAGTTCCAAGGGCTTCTGAGCATGCCTCACTCCTGCCTCTGCAATTGACGTGTCTTACCATTATCTACACACACACACACACAAAAAAAAAAAAAAACAACTAAATGATTTGGTTTTTAATTCTTCAACAAATGTTGTCAAAAAATAGAGCTGCACCTGTTGAAGTCTGGCTTTTCTTCAGGGATATGTTTGAGTGAAAAGAGCAGTAAGCCAGGAGACAGTTTACGTTCCTATGAGTTGTGTGATCTGAGCCTGTCACTTTACTTCCCAGCTTCAGTTTGCTGTTCTGTGTAATAATTTTTATACTTCATGTCAAAGTTTCCTGATATTGCTAACAGAACACTCAGAAATCCATTGCTTTGTGATAAATCTGTTTTCGTGGGCCGGGCGCGGTGGCTCACGCCTGTAATTCCAGCACTTTGGGAGGCCGAGGCGGGTGGATCACGAGGTCAAGAGATCGAGACCATCCTGGTCAAAATGGTGAAACCCCGTCTCTACTAAAAATACAAAAAAATTAGCTGGGCATGGTGGCGCGTGCCTGTAATCCCAGCTACTCAGGAGGCTGAGGCAGGAGAATTGCCTGAACCCAGGAGGCGGAGGTTGCGGTGAGCCGAGATTGCGCCATTGCACTCCAGCCTGGGTAACAAGAGCGAAACTCCGACTCAAAAAAAAAAAAAAAATCTGTTTTCGTAATACAGAAAGACCAACTATATTACCTTAAAAAGTTTGTAGGCTGGGCGCGGTGGCTCACGCCTATAATCCTAGCACTTTGGGAGGCCAAGGCGGGTGGATCACGAGGTCTAGAGATCGAGACCATCCTGGTCAACATGGTGAAACCCCGTCTCTACTAAAAATACAAAAATTAGCTGGGCGTGGTGGCGCACGCCTGTAATCCCAGCTACTCGGGAGGCTGAGGCAGGAGAATTGCTTGAACTTGGGAGGCGGAGGTTGCGGTGAGCCGAGATCGCGCCATTGCACTCCAACCTGGGTAACAAGAGCGAAACTCCATCTCAAAAAAAAAAAGTTTGTTACTTTGATTCTGAAGATAATTTCTTTTTCCTGATAATGGCAAAAGGCAGACACTTTTTTTCCTTTAAGTTCCTGGATGCATGTGCAGGATGTGCAGGTGATGAGATGATTCTTATATATTCTTTAAAAAAAAAAAAAAACAAAAAAAACCACATCTGTAATCCTGGCACTTTGGAAGCCTGAGGCAGGTGGATCACCTGAGGTCAGGAGTTTGAGACCAGCCTGATCAATATGGTGAAACCTCGTCTCTACTAAAAATACAAAATTTGCTGGGTGTGGTGGCATGTGACTGTAGTCCCAGCTACTCAGGAGGCTGAGGCAGGAGAATCACTTGAACCTGGGAAGTGGAGGTTGCAGTGAGCTGAGATCACGCAACTGCACTCCAGCCTGGGCAAAAGAGAGAGACTGTGTGCCTCCCCCATCCAAAAAAAGTCCTTAAATTTGAAGTACTTTTATTACTTGTTGGCTGGCTACAGCATTATAGACTGTGAGCTATTAGCAATCAGGACCCCTCATACAGCATAATGGTATATTTAAAACTAGAATATTGTATTGAGGTTCTCTGAAACTTAAGAAGGAGAATGGGGGTTGTAAGGGTCAGATGGTAGAAGGGTCTTTCACTGAGATGGAGAGCACAGGGAGAAGGCTAGGGAGGGGAAGTTTGGCGGGTAGGAATCACGCCAGAAGAAGTCACTCTCCTGCTCAAAACTCCAGTGGCTCCCATTCCACTAAATGCAAAAGCAAAGTCCTTCTCACAGCCCACTAAACCCTCTCCCCACTACCTGGCCCCTGCTGCCTGCCAAGACTCACCTCCCATCACTGTGTTGTTCAGTCTGATTGCTCCAGCCTTATTGTTTCTGGAATGCCCCAAACACTCCGGCCTCATCCTCCCTCAAGGCTCATTTCCTCCCTTTCTTCAGCTCTCTACTCACAGGCCAGCTTATCAAAGAAAAGGCTTTTTTTTTTTTTTTTTTTTT
>NW_016107666.1:728441-733138 GCF_001604975.1 Cebus imitator
GTGAGCTCAAGCCGTCTGTCCACCTTGGCCCCACCAAGTGCTGAGATTACAGGTGTGAGCCACCACCCCCGGTCTAAAGGGGCTTTTCTTGACCACAGTCATAAAATAACCCTGACCCCAGCACCTTCTCTCTCCCTTACTTGCCTTTTTTTTTTTTTAACATACCCTCATCACCACCTGATAACTATTTGTTTATTGACTCTATGCCCCCTCTCCCCATGTAAGCTACAGAAGCTGGGAGACGGGTATTCTTATTACTGCATACCATTACCTAGCATGGGCTCATGGTAGGTGCTCAATAAACAGGTATTAAGTGAGCAATGAAATCAGTTTGAGACATGCTGAATAAGAGTTGTTTCACTTACACCTAAGCAACACACAAGAAGTTTAATAACAGGTTGATCAGAGATGTCTTGGCTATAGAATGGGAATCATCAGCATATGGCATGAGAATGGCTGAGATCATGTAGTGAGGAGAAAGGAAGAGCCAAAGATGCATTCCTGCATTCCTGGGAACAGCAACCCTGAGGTACACGTACAGGGAACCAATCCATAAAGGAGACAGAACATATATATATGTACAGTTGTTTATTTTTGAGACAGAGTCACGCTCTGTCGCCCAGGCTGGGGTGCAGTGGTGCAATCTCGGCTCACAGCAATCTCTACCTCCCCGATTCAAACGATTCTCCTGCCTCAGCTTCCTGAGTAGCTGGGATTGCAGGCACGCACCAACATATGTGGCTAATTTTTGTATTTTGGTAGAGACGGGGTTTCACCACGTTGGTCAGGCTGGTCTCGAACTCCTGACCTCTTGATCTGCCTGCCTCAGCCTCTCAAAGTACTGGGATTACAGGTGTGAGCCATCGCGCCCAGCAGAGAGGTATTCTTAAAGTGAACTATAGAAAGGATCCAAATGAGAGAATGACAAACAGCGTCAAATGGTGCAGAGTGACACTGGTTCCTTAGAGCAGTGTCCCTGGAATGGTGAAGGGAGATGCCAGGCTGCAGAGGTGACACTTGAATCGGAGATGAGATGGTGAGGGTAGAAGGTGGACGTGAGAGGATGAAGCTAGTTGAGGCAGTTACAGAAGTATCTGTAAATGAAAATGGCCGATTAAATTTGTCTGTGGATGGAGTGACACCTGGGAGGTGGAGGAAGATGGATTAGAGGGTACAGATGAAAAACTGACCACAATCTGTGGTAAAGGTACTTCTCCTGTTGTTGAAGAGAAGGGAAAAGGAGTGCACACAGAGGTAAGCAAAATTGTGATGGGATTTGGGCAGTGAGGACAGCAAAGGGAGAACTTTCTGCCAGAGCCTTTCTCCCCTCCCATCCCCCCTTTCCCCTTTCTCCTTTCTTTCTCCTTTCTCTCCTTTCTCCTCCCCTTCTTTTCTCTCTCTTTTCCCCTCCCCTTCCTTCCCCTCCCTTCCCCCTTTTCCCTCCCTCCCCTCCTCTTCCCTCCCCTCCCCTCGCCTTTCCTTCCCTCTTTTCTTTTGTTTTCTTTTCTTCAGCAAAGGAAAAGGTAATGTTATTTGCTAATGATAAGGGTAAAGCAATGCATTAACTTCCAAAGAGAGGATCAAGTTTGAAAAAGCAGTCCTGAGGAATGGAATAGCCTGCTGCCCAGGGAGATCTGCCTAGGGTATTCAGAGGCGCTAAGGTCAATTGCCACTCAGTTGCCACTGGAGACCGTGATTCTTGTAGCAATACCTGTGTTTTCTGTTAATGTTTGTCAGTTTTAATGGGGATATGAATCATCTGGCGATCTTATTAAAATGCAGATTTTGATTCAGTGGACCTGGGGCAGGGCTGAAATTCTGCAGTTCCTACGAGGTCCCAGGTGTTGCTAATGCTGTTGGTCTTTGAGTAGCACGAGGTTTTCGCCATTTTCTCCAGCACCACTCAGCAGGCCTGGAGCAGAATGCAGCTGATGGAGAGTCAGAGGTCAATTCAATAGAAGGAAAAGTGGCAACACGAAGTTGAGGAGGTTAAAAAGAGTAGAAAAAGCTAGAAGCTGTTGGTTTGGTGAGGATGAAGAAGGGCGTAAAGACTGGAGTAGGCGTCTGATGGGGCAAAAGCAAAGAATTCACGGAACTGAAGGTAGGTAAGAGTTGTCGGATATGCTTGGCAAGACAGGTTAAAAGTAGCTGATGCAGTTTGTAAAGGCTGAAATAGAAATTCAGCTACCTAATAATGGCATATATATAACATGATAGGGAAAACACAACCTACATTCAGTTTATAGTCTTCCTAAACGCAAAAAGTTAAACTGGGTGCACTAAAATTCTTATCTTCTTTCTTTTTAATTGAATGTGTTTTATTCCTGTTATCTTTGCTCTAGATTTTAAATTTCTACTAGGTAAAGATTTTACTTTGGGATTAACATTTATATAGCCTGACATTGCACAGGGAGCTTGGCTGATCGACTTATGTAAGTGCTTTTCTTCTGGACGAGTACATCAACTTTACTCATCCATAAATCTAATCATCTTTTGTCAGGAAAACCTATTGTCATCTTTCTCAGTAAAACAGTGTAATGCCATTATTTCACAGTTTCCTTTTCTTTGTAATAGGGCTCACTCGCATTCTTAGAAACATAACTCTATTGAGTAAAAGACTGAAATAATGCGGCAATCCTGTAGTCTAGCATCTGTCCAATTATGTTGTACTTACAGCAAGATTATTTCATGTTTGAGTGGAACATTAAACTTTAAGAAGTGGTGCTGTATCATGGGAATATAAATGGGCATAAGATAGAATCCCTTCTCTGGGCTGTGTTCAAAGACTGAGGTATACATGTGTAAAGTCCTAGGAAATAATATCAGGCAGTATTTTAGCTAAATCTCAGAATAAAGGATATAAGGAGTTTAAAGGCAGTTTGAAAGGAAAAGTATATGTAATTCAAAGCAAAAGCTGTCACCAGATTTTTTTTTTTTTTTTTTTTTTATCAATTAAAGGCATAATTTTCAATTAGTGTTAATTCTATCTGTCTTGAGTGCTACAGTCTCTCAAGCCTGAAATCAATAATATTAGCAGTCGTTAGTTATTAGCTAGCCCTAACCTGGAACAATGTAACTAGCTCTTAAAATCATTGTAAAATATTTTAGACAAGCAAATTCATAAGGATAGATAATATAATAAATACAAAACAATCTTTCATATTTGCCAGTCTTCAGCCTAGCAGATACTCAGTAAATGTTTGCTGAATGAATAAATGATTCTCATTTATTATTAAATGCCTTGTCTCCATAATTATAGTATTCTTGGAGCCAAGGACATTTGTCATCTTTTCCATGGTGCCTATAAAATGATGGTTATGTGGTTGGTGTTCAACAAATACTTGTAGGTTGGTTGATTTATTCGAGGCCTAAACTCCATTAGTAGCTCTCTGTAAACTTGAACCCTAACTTATAGCTCTTTTTAACCTAATATTTAGCTCAAATGAAATTACTTTGTTAAACATGGTTGATAAAATATACCTCTACAATTCGAAATTAAGAAGAGCTAGAAATTTAAGCTATAACTTTTACTTTTTTATATCCTAATATATATTTTTTTACTACATCCTATGTTTAATGTTTGAATTAAAAATGACTTCATGTTGTTGCTTTAGAAAAAAAAATAGGACATTGCTTAAAGTCCCGATTTGTAATTAGAGTAAGAATAAGTCAAAATCTTATATCGCAAAATAAGCATAGATTATTTTTTCTTTTTTCAAAAATGAACTCAGCTTCAAGAGTCCTCCTGTGACTAACAGGATTCATCTCCATAAAATCCCATAAAATCTCTGTAAAATTATTCCGTCCCTGCTGTGCATTTATTTTCTGCTCCTTCCTCTAAGTTCACTGTTTTAATGTGGGCTCAAGGACCACTTGCATTGAAATTGTCTGTGCTGCTTGCTGTATAGATTCCTGACCCTCGTCTCGGGTCCTTCTATATGCCAACTGGGGCAGTGAGGGTGGCAACTTGTCACCCACATTTTTCAGCTCTCCAGATACTTCTTAAAGACACTAAATTTAAATACATTGTTACTGCTGTTTTCTTAGCTGTGGTTCTCTTGTTCAACTTCCAGCTCTGAATCAGCTTTATATTTCTGTTCCTGTTCTTCCTCTTCCATACCCTACCCCTGCTCCCAACTGTGGCACTTGGCTAACAACTCTCTTCTCTCAGTCATGGCTTCGTGCTCTACCTGCTAAATGGAAATCTGAGAGTAGCCACTGTTGGAAGATTGCTTGCCCTCCTCACTTTAGTCTCTGTAGCCATAGCCACCAAAGACACTAAAAACCATTCTATTTGGTGTGTGTCGTGCCACAGATCAGTGTTACTCACAGGAGCCTATGAATGAGATAAGCTTGTGCTTGGATAAACATTACACTTTGTTTTCAAGAAAGTCTTGTTACAATTTTATAGTGGTGCAAGCTCCTTAGCTCTTTGTGGAACAACAGCAGATAGTTCCATGGAAGGAACTATTCCACTGAGCACATTTTGAGGCCTGTGCTACAGATTTTTGGGGGAAATGGCTTCACTGAGCTATAATTCATACACCATAAAATTCACCTATTTAAAGATCACAAGGCCGGGCGCGGTGACTCACACCTGTAATCCCAGCACTTTGGGAGGCCGAGGCGGGTGGATCACGAGGTCAAGAGATCGAGGCCATCCTGGTCAACATGGTGAAACCCCGTCTCTACTAAAA
>NW_016107666.1:733545-736218 GCF_001604975.1 Cebus imitator
AAAAAATATATTCAAAGAGATGTGCAACTCTCACCACAGTTAATTTTAGAACATTTTCATCACCTCAAAAAGAAACGCTGTGCCCTTAAGCAATCACTCTAAATCCTCCAATCCTGTCTTCCCCCAGCCTTAATAAATCACTAATATATTTATTTGCCTGTTCTGGATACTTCATATAAATGAAATCACATAATATCTGATCTTTTGTGGCCGGCTTCTTTCACTTAGCATGTTTTCAGAATTCGTCAGTATTGTAGCATGTAGCAGTATTTCATTAATTTGATGGCCAGATGATACCCCATTACGTAGATATATCACATTTTGTTCATTCATCCATTGATGGGCATTTGGATTGTTTCCACCTTTGGGATATTGTGAATAACATCCACGAACAAGCTTTTTTGTGGGCTTATGTTTTCAATTCTCTTGGGTATATAGCTAGAAGTGAAATTCTGAGTCAAATGATGGTTCTGCATTTAAATTTCTGAGGAACTGTCAAACTGTTTTCCGCCATTTTACGTGCCTATCAGCAGCGTGTGAGTATTCTCCACTCTGTATTCCGGCCAACGTTTATTAGCCTCTATGTCTTTGATTATAGCCATTTTACAGTTAAGAAATGGGAGCTTATTGTGATTTTGATTTGTGTTTCCCCGATGACTAATGATACAGAGCATTTTTTCATGCATTTATTGGCTGTTTGTATATTTTCTTTGGAGAAACGTCAATTCAGATCCTTTGCCCATTTTTTAATTGAGTTACTTGTTTTATTATTGGGAATTGCAAGAGTTTTTCCACTGAAAACAAGTCTACTATTAGATACGATTTGCAAATATTTTCTCCCATTCCATGGATTGTCTTTTCACTGTCTTAATAATATCCTTTGCAGCACAGAAGTTTAATTTTGACAAAGTCAAATTTATTTCTTTTGATTGAGGCTCATGGGTTTGGTGTTATATTTAAGAATTTATTGTCAAATCGAAGTTCATAAAGACTTAACCCTATATTTTTCTCTGAGAGTTTTATAGTTTTGACTCTTCCATTAAGGCCTTTCATCCATTTGGGATTAATGTTTGTATATGATGTGAAGTAAGGGAGCAACTTTAGTCTTTTGCGTATGGCTGTCCCATTGTTTTAGCACCATTTGCTGAAAAGACCATTCTTTCCCTATTGAATGATCTTGGCACCCTTGTTTAAAATCATTTGACTGTAAATACGTGGGTTTATTTCTGGACTCTGAACTCTATTTCATTGACCTGTACATCTATTCTTATGCCAGTTCCACACTGTCTTCATTACTGTGGCTTTCTAGTAAGTTTCAAAATTGGGAAGTATTGGTCTTTCAATTTGATTCTTCTGTTTGAAGATTATTTTGGTTATTCTGGGTCCCTTGAGTTTCATGGGTCTTAGAATTGACTTGTCATGTTCTACAAAGCCAGCTGAGATTCTACTGGGTATTGTTTTGAATTTGTAAGTCAATTTGGGGAGTATTGTCATCTTACCAATATTGCCTTTCAATCCGTGAACATTGGATATCTTTTCATTATTTATATCTTTTAATTTCTCTCAACAATGTTTTGTGGTTTGAGCACAATTTTTAAACTTTATTTGTTAAACTTACTCTAAGTATTCTTTTTGATGCAATTGTAAATGGGTTTGTTTTTTCAATTTCATTTTTGGATAATTCATTTATAATTTTTAATCCTTAGGGGCATTTAGAGAAAAATAAAACTGTTTCAGGGAAAACTTGGCAGATGGCCTGTCAGCCAGCATTTCTTAAAATGCATTCTTTGAGATTCTATGCAGAGGAAAAAAGTGTTCTGTGGTCAAATAATTTTGGGAAATGTTGTGTAATATGTCTATGATACTCATAAACACATAGAAGGGTCTGAGGAGTCAGCACCCTAAACCTTTAAATCCTGTAAAAGCAAAGCCCTTTATCCATCTTGAATTACTTAATCTTGAATGCAAATGAATTTCAGATCCTCCTCAATATGTGATCAAATATAGAATTTATGTGACTGCCGTCTTGAAAGACAAAGTTAAGATACTTCATAATTTTGCCCAGAATAGATAGTAATGGTTGGCTATGATGTTTATTGTAAAAATGCACTCTAAGTGCCAGTGAAAATTGTTCTTTTTGAAAGTACTATTTAAATTCAACCAACAGCCTGGCACAGTGGCACATGCCTGTAGTGCCAGCTACTCAGGAGGCTGAGGCTGGAGGATTGCTTGAGGCCAGGAGTTCAAGGTTACCATGTGCTATGATCATGCCTGTAAATAATCACTGCACTTCAGCCTGGGCAACATAGTGAGATCCCATTTCTAAAAAATAAAACAATAACCTGGAAAATACTTTTTTTGAATTTTTTTCTTTGAAGTATCTTAAGTGAAAGTTTGCTGTTTATAACAATATAATGAAAAGAGTCGGACAATTAGGAGTGAAGAAATGGGGCTTGAGGGAGCTATTAGATAAATAAGCATACAGTACTTTCAAGATTAGGTAAGGTATAAAAAAGGAGCATAGCCTGAGGAGTTGAACACACCCATGTTTGAATCCTAGCTCTGTGTGTATGACTTGAGTGATAGTGGACATATCTCATGGTTTTTCTGAATCTCAGCTTCATCACTTTAAAATACTTTTATTTATTTTCTTTCTTG
Source organism: Cebus imitator (assembly GCF_001604975.1). Lineage (NCBI taxonomy): Eukaryota > Metazoa > Chordata > Mammalia > Primates > Cebidae > Cebus > Cebus imitator. The sequence continues at coordinate 736,204 of NW_016107666.1, forward strand.
TTTTTTTTTTTTTTT
>NW_016107666.1:736317-737905 GCF_001604975.1 Cebus imitator
AGTAGAACAAGGAGTTTGATCTGTAACTGACTGTGAACAATCAATTGAGATAACTCACTACCTTCGGACCAGACTAAAATAGTTTTAATAGCTACATCACTTTACAAAATACACAACCTTGTTCTCTGGAGGAGGGGTATAGTATTTATAATTCCATTTTTGCGTAGGCTTTACAGGGTTCAGTGCCACACACCTGAGATTCATTTCTGGGGGCAGCTTAGAGCCTCGCATAAATGGAGTAGATTCAAGAGTTCCACCCAACTGAAGTACACCCAAAGGCAAAGCAAAATTGGGAATCACATGAACTTTACCCACACTTTTCCCTCAACTCTTAGTTCTGTCTTCTTTCCCTGTAATGCATTTCTTTTTTCTTTCTGAAACAGTCTGTCGTGACAAAGCCAGCTTTCTCGAAATGTAATATCAAATAAAATCAATAATATCGAATCAAATACAATTGAATCAACAGGTTACCTGTAGGATATTTTCAGTTTTCTGTCCTCTCTAACTATGAAATGAAAGACATTATTTCTCATTAGATAAATTTTGAAAATCACAGATGGAAGTGAGAAGGTATGGAATTCTATTTGAATAGGTGATTCGTTCCAAAAGATTCTGATTTTATTTGCTTTGCTTGGTGATTGATTCAGTTACACCTTTTGCATGTGACTTTAGATCACTTTGGGGTTTTTTATGCTTTCTAGGTTTTAGCCGGGGTGTTAGGAAGCTAGGGTAGGAAGAAGAAGGAGAATAGCTAGTTACAGGCAGACTGAGTAGACAGATGGAAAATAATAGAATTCAGGTCCAACAATAAGGCATACAAATGTGGCTACTTGTCTTTGTTATTACAATTTCTAGAAGGGTTTATTTACTTATTTTTTTTTTTGTATGGAGATAACTTCCCAAACAAATCTGCTGACATGAAAATAGAATTATAGCCAAGTTACTGGGGTCTATGGCAGTTTTTAAAAATTTTTGACCTTCCTATGATTTGAGTTTATTAGCAAATGATTTTGTGACTTGTTCTAAACTGATGAATAAAATGTAACCTACCAATCATGGGATAGAACAAGGGAGCATCAGAAATTGGAAACAAATCAGTTCAACAATAATTTACCTAGTCTACATGGAAGAGAATATTAAGGATTAGAGAAAATCTATGTATCTCTTCCTTAGGAGGGCTGAAATGAACAGTCAACTCATTCAGGGTCTAGGCAGTCCTAACTCTTGGATATTACTTTCTTTGGGACTGAAGGCTCAGTTCTCTCCAGTGGCAAAAGATGTTGGATGACTGAGATTAGGTGAAACGGTCGTCTCCTAGAAGCATGATTTCTTCTCCCGTGACCTTTGAGGAGTCTGCTCTAATAAAAGGGCAAAACAATTTTTTAAACAGCTAAAGGCATTTTTGACAATACCCAAACCAAGCACAAAATGGATCTAGTCACACTTCTCCACCCCTCCCCTCCACCCCTCCTTTCTCCTCTAACTTTCCCAACTCCTATCTCCCCTCCCCTCTCCCATTCCTCTTTCTCTGAGGCCTCTCTTCTCTCTTCTGTCCTCTCTCCTGGTCCTATTCCTCTCTCCTCAACCC
>NW_016107666.1:738365-743774 GCF_001604975.1 Cebus imitator
CCCTCTCTCCCCACCCTCTCTCTTGTAATTGTTAAACTAGAATATTTGATTTTTTTTCTTTTTTTAAAGACAGAGTTTCACCATGTTGGTCAGGCTGGTCTCGAACTCCTGACCTCAGGTGATCAGCCCACCTTGGCCTCCAAAGTGGTTGGGTTCTCACAACAAGCTGTGAAGGGCCAATGCAATTCATTGATCGTATTTTTCAAATTATTACTCTAATTGAAATAGTAGGAAGATTAAAAAGAACATAGAAATATTTAGCTGGAAGGGAATACCAAATCTAAGTCCCTTTCATTTTATAGATTAAGAAACTAGAGACCCAGATAAATTATACTTTGAAAGAAATTTTTAACAAATAAAATCTGTAAAAATTGAGGCTGAGGAATTAAAAACTGCTGTGAAAAATTTCATTTGCGGTTAGTTACTGGAGACAAACAAGAAACTTAATGTGGAAAAGTGGAGGTGGAAGACAGTTTAATTAAAAGCAACAATTGAACAGCATGACAGATTCTTGGGAGAAATTCATGACCAAGGTAATAGCGAAACACTTCAGGCTTTTACTATATCCTTTATTATCAGATGTCCATAATCAAGTGAAGCAATCATTATGTGGTTGTCAGAGACCTTCAGGGAAGGGTCAGCTCAGCTATTATGGAGATCACCGCTGGTAAAATAACAAGGCAGTGAATTTATGGATGATGTGTTCAGGGAAACAGATTTTAAATCAGCCCAGAAACTGTGGTTGACTTAATACTAGATTAACTGAGAATTTTTATACTTAGAACTCTACTAACAATCACCCTTATTCATCAGAAGAAATATTCTCATTTTACAGGTATGAAAATTAAAGAACAAAATGGAAACAAGGAATCAATTGTTACATATCTTCTGTAAGGCTTTTAAGGACTTCCTTCCAAGTTTAACTGGAGATCCTTTAATCTCTTGGGAAATGTCTAAGGGCAGTATTTTGAAGGAGCCATTACTTGTAAGAGGAAGACAATAATTGTGATCCACGTTATTTTATTTTTCTGGTGGTGAAAGGAAAGAATATATTGTAGCAGGCAAGTTAGTTTAATTTTTAAGACTTGGTCCCTGATTTTCCCTTTTGTAAGAATGCGGTAATAGTAAGAATATGAGAGCAAATAAAATAGAAAACTCCAGGCTGGGCGCAGTGGCTGATGTCTGTAATCTCGGCACTTTGGAGGGCCAAGGCAGGCAGATCATTTGAGGTCAGGAGTTGAAGACCAGCCTGGTCAACATGGTAAAACCATGCTCTACTCAAAATACAAAAATAAGCCAGATGCAGTGGCCAGCACTTGTAATCCCAGTTACTCAGGAGGCTGAGGCAGAAGAATCTCTTGAACCAGAGGTGGAGGCTGCAGTGAGCTGAGATTGTGCCATTGCCCTCCAGTCAAGACAAAACAAAAATAGAAAACTCTAAATGTAATTGTGACCTGCCACTGCTTACAAATTTCTTCAGTGGTTTGCCATTGTGTATTTTTGTATGTATGTTGGTTGGTTTGGTCCAAAGATAAAAACCCGTAACGTGACCCAATAGGCCCTGCTTCATCTGACTTTGGTCGTCTTCCCTTCCAGCAGTAGCTGTCTTTTCTCACTTCAACTATACTGTGCTCCAGTATGCCTGAGAGTGTCATGCATGCTACTTGCTAGTCTTGAAATGTTAACTCATACATCATCTTCGGACCTTAACATCATTTTCTTAGGAACGCCTCCAACTTCCTGCTTCATTGTTTTTCCCCCAACAATCACAGTTACTCATTTACGCAAGTAGTTATTTAATGTCTTTTTTCCACATGCTTCATAGAGGTGTGCTCTAAGTCTCTCTAGTTTATTTCTACAACTGTAGCACCTGGTGCCCCATATGACACATCGTAGGTGTTTAGTAAGTATTTGTGGAATGAATTAACAAATATAAAAGACTTTAAATACCTGGTGCAAAGCAAGTAATTGAGTTTCAGAGGTAAAGGTTTACAGGTAAACATGGTAATTAAAAGATTTCATTAATTTATATCACTTCAGATGGAATAGCATTCATTTTTCCATTACGTAAGAGTTTTCTTTTGTGCTTGCTGAAAGAACTATTTCATTTTTTATCATTTGGTGCACATGTCAAAAGGAAAACATTAAGTGAAAAACATTGGTAAGAGTATTCCTACCATTTCATATCCAGAGTGAATCTTCTGAATCACTGATGGACTCAGAGGCATCAATGATCCTGTTTTTCTCTTAAGGTGTTGGAAATACAGCTTTTTTCTTTTTTTTTTTGGTAAACTTTTTTATTAAAAATCATGAAAAGTATAAAATTCAAAAGAGTATAGCTGAGTGAGTTTTCAAAACATACTTATATATTCACCACCTAATTCAGCAAATAAAACTTTTTAGCACCCAGAGTCTCCTTCCCAACAGGTAACCACATCTCGACTTAAAAGATTATAGGTGAGTTTTGTTTGTTTTAAAATTTTATATAAAAATGAGGGGCACGGTAGCTCATGCCTGTAATCCTAGCACTTTGGGAGCCCAAGGCCAGTGGATCACCAGAGGTCAAGAGTTCGAGACCAGCCTGGCCAACATGGTGAAACCTTGCCTCTACTAAAAATACAGAAAATTAGCCAGGCATGGTGATGGGTGCCTGTAATCTCAGCTACTTGGGAGGCTGAGGCAGGAGAATCACTTGAACCCAGGAGGTGGAGATTGCAGTGAGCTGAGATCGCGCCATTGCACTCCAGCCTGGTCAACAGAGCAAAAACTCTGTCTCAAAACAATAAATAGATAACAAAAATCTATATGAAGGGAATCATATAGTGTATATTCTCTTATGTTTGAGTGTAGATTGATATATTTGTGAGACTCATACATGTTAAGTATAGCAGTAGATTTCTCATTTTTATTGCTGACCCGTACTCCAGTGTACACACATACAATGTAGCCATTCTATCACTGATGGACATTTGGATTGTTTCTAGTTTGGTGCTGCCATGAAGTGTTGCCATATATGTTCTTGTGTGTATCTTGGTTGTGCGTGTCTCGGTACATATGTATGCATTTCTATTTGTATATACCTACTGATGGCAGCGGTGGGCCATCTGGAGCAGCTCCTGCCATCACGCCGGCTCCAGTGGGGAGGTGCAGGTGGTAACAGCAGGAGCAGCTGCAGGAGCAGCAGTGGCAGTGGTGGGACCTCTGCGCCCCACATCCCCAAGGCAGCTGAACTATGTCACCTCCACCTCCCATGGCTGGGCAGGACCCACTCCAGGCCTGGAGTCTCTGCAGTAGCCCCAAGCTCACTTCTTGCCGCCTCTGGGGAGCTCGCAAGCACTTGGCTGAAGGTGGAGCCAGGACTTGTGGAGCCATCCCTGAGAGCCTCGGGTTTGTTTGTGTCAGGTTTGTTTGTGTGCCCTGCACTTCACCTGCTATTGCTGTGAGGAAAACATGGCCAGGGCTGTGCATTCCATGGGGCCAGTGGGAGCCAGGGACAATTGAGAGCCATGCCCCTTCTAAGTTGGTGAGGAGGGGGCTCATTAGGTGCGACTGCAGCCGCCCAAGTCGTGGGTGGCTGCGACCTGGGAACCCCTTTGATCTTGGGAGCTGGCAGCAGGCAGAAGCACCGTTCTCCCAGGCACAGCTGTAGCTGCCCAAGCTTCGACTGTGGACTCAGGCATCTCTGCAGTCTTGGGGGGCCCCAGGAAAGCCCTCCCTGCCCCCACAGGCTTGGAAGTGCCTGCTCCTACTCTATGGCTCCTTCCCTCTGTTGGCACCCGCTCTGATCACAGAGAAAAGTTGAGGCTTAGCTCGGGCACTGTCGCAACCCAGCTGGGTATGTAGTGCTCGGGGCAGTGCTGACATGCCAGCTGCCTAAAGCCTTGCCTCCCTCTGGACTATGGATGCCAACAAACATGGGAGGGAGGCCAGGGGGTGCTGAGGGTGGTTTGGTGCTGGCCTGAAGGTGCCCCTAGGCACGATCAGCCTTGGCACCATGAACAGCAGCAGGACGCAGACAAGCTACTGGGTGGAAACGGGTGGCCCTAGGGGAAGCCCCACCTTCAAGCCGGGGAAGGCATGGAGCCTGGGGGCAAGGCTGCTGGTCCTGTGGACCAGAGTGGGAACTTGTGCTTTTTCCAGGCCTACCAATGGCAGCCCATGTACCAGTTGGCATGCATACCCTTCCCTCTAACACCCATAAAAGCCCTATACTCAGCCAGACCCAAAGAGATAGTGGGATGATCAGCTGCAGAGAGGAGCTACGCTGGTCAGGACACCCTGGCCACAGGGAGGAGCTACCCGGCAAGTCTTCCCTGAGCTGTTCTATCGCTCATTAAGTCTCCTCTTCATCTTGCTCACCTTCCACTTGTCTGCGTATCTCATTCTTCCTGGATATAGGATAAGAACTCAGGACCTCTCAAATGGGGGGCTAAAAGAGCTAAAACACAAAGAGAGCTGAAAGACGCCCCTTCCTTGCCACATTGTGGGCAGCAAGGAGAGAAGAGAGAAGAGGGGAAGAGCTGTGGCCTTTCAGGAACCCCAGACCTAGGAATTCCCTGAGCCAGTGCTGTGATACACTCTTGAGGGCTCTGAGGTTCCTAGTGCCTCTAAACTTCGAGACACCACTGTGCTCCCTGGTGCCAGCCATGGGAGATGCTTGTGGTATGCCCGGTCCAGCCACAGCCTTGCAGGGAACCAACACCCGTGCCAGTGTCTGGAGCTGCCTGCTTTCCCACAGCCAGCATGCCTGGCTGTGCTAAGTGGCTGGCTCCCATGCTTGCTTCCTGCCACTCTATGCCTGGCTCACCCTTGGCAGGCATAAGATCCAGGACAGTAGTGTGAGCTGGGCACAGGCTGCCAGAACAAGTGGGCAGAACGAGCCCAGTGGGCCAGAGCAAAACTTGGGTAAACGCTTCACTGGCCACAGGTTTCTGGCTGGTGAAGTGACACCCCAAGGATCCCATGATACAATGAGTGAAATTTGATTCATAAGATATGTAAATGCTTAGCTTTAGCATGTACTGAGAGACAGTTATCCAAAGTGGTTTAGTAGATACTGAGAAAGTTTTCCAAACTGGTATCTAGAGGTAAGCTTCATAATCCTAACCAACAGTGTATGAGAGTCTGTGTTGCTTCACATTCTCACTAACATTTGGTATAGTCAGTCTTTTAAATTTTTGCTATTCTAATGGGATAGCACTCATTTTTAATTTTAAATAACTTATTAGAGCTTACTGTTATTTTTTTTAAGTAGAAGTTCTTGAGCATTTGCAAAAGGAGTAGAAAGATATTCGCCAAACTGTTAACAGTAATTACCTGAAAGGCAGAATTGTGGATCAATTTGTTCTTTTATTTTTATTTCAACCAGAGATATAGTTTCTAAACATATAAAATATTCATGATTTTTTT
>NW_016107666.1:743789-747472 GCF_001604975.1 Cebus imitator
CTTGCTCTGTCACCCAGGGTGGAGTGCAGTGGTGCAATCTCAGCCCACTGCAGCCTCCCCTTCCTGGGTTCAAGCTATTCTGGAGTGATTCTCTTAGCCTCCCAGGTAGCTGGAATTACAGGCACCTGCCACCACACTTGGTAGATTTTTGTATTTTAGCACAGACGGGGTTTTGCCAAGTTGGCCAGGCTGGTCTCAAACTCCTGACCTCAAGTGATTCATTCACCCATTTCGGCCTCCCATAGTGCTGGGATTACAGGTGCGAGCCACTGTGCCCAGCCAGCATGTTCTAATAAAAATAAAAACTGGCAGTAGTTCCCAAAGTCTTTACAGTAAAACATAAGTTCAAGGATGTTAACAGATGTTCCTGAAAAGACTGTCAAGGCTAAATATGTTTGATTTTGTTTACTGCAGGACTGCTCAGAGCCTTTAAAAATGCTAGTGAGTTTTGTGAATTCCTTGTGCACGGGTACTATATAGTAGTGTGTCTGGTTTCTGAAACTTATAATTTCCAAAATATTCATTTATACCTTAAAGATCTAGTATACTGAGAGGCAAGATTTATTAAATGCTGGAATGGAAGAAGCAAATCTATAACATACAAAAGTAGATTACTAAAGGGCAAATAATTCATACAGTAGATGGAGTGTTCACAAATAAGTCTTCCCTGTAGAATGAAACACTTTGAAAAATTGGTATGCTATTTTCAATACCTTCTGAATTGAAGATATCTTTAATACCTTCTATTGTAAATTTGAAATTATCGAAATGTGAATCCAAGAGTGGAATCCGATAGAATGTCTGTATTTTTCCCTCTGCATTTGAATGTTAGCTTTTTGAATATCGTCTGTGATCAGGACACTGGATTTGCATTATAGAGTTTAAAATTGCATAGATGGTAAGATACCACGAGATTCACAGGACCTTGAGCTTTGGGTTCTGTTTGATAGTTTGGATGTCAAACAGCAACTTTGCTTTTTGAACAAGGCAAGACAAAGCAGATTCAGACTGATTTCAAAGAAAACATCTAGACAGTCATACAAATGATAGACATTCGTCACCATAGTTAAGCAATACAATTTAACAACCAAAGGGTTCTACTGAGGACCAACGGCTAAAATTATTCACCAGTGTTGCCAACTCTTTAACACATTGCCAAATATGCTGTGTTGCCAAGTATGTTAGCCAACTTGGCAGTATGACAAAAGGGTGTGGTTTGGAGTAAGAGAGACTTGGGCTTGAATTTCAGTTTCACTACTTACTCAGCTCTGTGATTTTCTTTCTTTTGAGACAGAGTCTATCTCTGTTGCCCAAGCTAGAGTGCAGTGGCACAATCTCGGCTCACTGCAACCTCCTCCTCCTGGGTTCAAGTAATTCTCCTACCTCAGCCTCCCAAGTAGCTGAGATTACAGGCATGTGCCACCATCACCCCTGGCTAATTTTTGTATTTTTTAGTAGACATGAGGTTTTACCATGTTGGCCAGCCTGGTCTTGAACTCCTGACCTAAAGGGATCTGCATGCCTTGGCCTCCCAAAGTGCTGGGATTACAGGCGTAAGCCATTGCGCGCAGCCAGCTCTGTGACTTTCTATGAGCTTTAATTTTCTTGACTGAAATAAGGATGATAATGTTAGCTCTGTTAGGGTTGTTGAAAGTTAATTAAGCTAGTATGTGTGAAAGGACCTGCCTAGTACTATAACAAACTGATACCAGGGTTCTCAATAAATGAGGTTTTTTTTCTTAATGAAATAAAATATAAGCACTGGCAAGGCTACAGCTGATCTTTCAGACCGGAATGTGTTTCTTTTCTCCACTCAGTTTCACACAATTTGATGTTTTTGTTTTCTGTCTCCCCTCACCCTCAATTCTTTTTCTTGGTACCAGTAATCTCTTTTCTTCCTTCCTTCCTTATACTGTCCTGTTTCTCACTGCTAAAGAGACATAATGCTTTAACCAATTCTTAATAATCTGTTAACTGAGGAAGTTAACAGATTGAAGTTTAAGGTATTTTACCCTCTCTGGTAGTCAAACAACAACACTTGAAAACACAAAAGACTCAAGGATGCTGAAGAATGAATCTCAAATGGCCAAGTTTCAGCACCATCATGGTTGGTGCATGAGATTTTTCTATGAGGGAGGCTTCTTGATACACCTTGAATCCTTTTTCAGAGCCATTATTTATTGAACACCAACTACATGCCAGGAACTTTCTTTGACTAGTTAGCACTGTGTGGTATACCATTTATTGAATAGGCTAGTCTTACTCTTTTACTTTTCCCAAACAACATTTAAAATGGAAATGTATTCCTTAAAGAGTCAGGATTCTTCAGCCTTCTGGATCTTTCCACATTTTGACAGTCATCTCAAAGAGAAAGCTGATAAAGATACTAGTTATATATAACATCTGGACTGACCTCTTAATTCTTTTGAAATGGAAATAATTTGCTGTTTTTTTTTGTTATTGGCATACTAAAAGATGGAATCTTTTCAAATTGTTGAGTTTTAATTATCACCTTACATATCTTGCAGGTACTTTTTTGCTTTGTTCCTCCCAAAATGCTGGGATTACAGACAAGTGCCACCGTGCCTGGCTGGTCCCCCTCTTCTGAAAAGAAGGGGTATCTAAGGGGTACCAAGTACCCCTTAGATAATTTGCTTATTGATTAAAAGCAGAATTTTCTCAAAATAAGATGCATCTTTGAAAGTTCATCCAATTATTAGACTTTCTTACAAAGGCCAAGAGCAACTTTCTTAAATAAGACACATGCTAACTTATTCTCCACGTTGTATGAAAACCTCAAATAATTATTGAGAACCCTGAATTACTGAGAATCCTGAATATTATTGATCTATATCATATAAGTGAAAGTGTCCCTTCTGTAAAATTGTAATGTCACCAGAAGATGAGTGTAGCTTACTTGACCAAAACCAATCAAAACAAACTCCTGCAAAACAAAAAGACAAAAAAACATACTGTATGCTATATTTATTGCAGGTAGAAATTGAATAACTTTACCTGCTGTCTGTCTTCCTAGCGGTGATAATACTCAGAAATATGATCATCATTGATATCTTTAGCCAGCCGCAAACACTTGTTACTTTTGGTGCTTAAGTACCATTTTGAAAGTAAAAATATACTTAGAAAATATTTGGAGCAATTAAATAGTTCAAAGAAGCAGAGTTAATAATCTAATATTTCTAGAGAAATACTGAAAACCAAAAAGCCACACTGATAGTAACTTTTCTTCCTTGAGCTCACTTCTAAAGAACCGTAACAAACTAAACTGCATTTAAATATACAATTGTCATTAACTAGGCAATCACTTACTAAGTCTACCATAGGCAAGACATTAAAATGTTTCTTCTTCTTAGCCCAGCAACTTTGTATAAAGTCAGGAGGTGAAATTATACACATTGAAGTTTGAATTCAAATGTTAACTTCTTTAAACGCTCCAGAGGTTAAAGATTGGTCCTCCTCCTTCCAGCTGAATCTCAATGTTGGGAATGATACACGACATTTAAGTGGAAGCTCTATTCAAACTTTGGCAGATACTTAGAAGTATGGTTTTGAGTTTTTATTTTCTTAGATAATTTGCTTATGGATTAAATTACATACTGTGTATAAAGTGTGACGATAGGTGTGGCTCATCAGGTAAATTGTTTATTTTTTTTTATTTTTATTTT